>NC_056742.1:232115543-232234806 GCF_019279795.1 Protopterus annectens
TTGAAAGATAGAAGTCTGAAACTGAAAGGTATGCCATTACTGCATGACAGCAGTCCTCAATGATATGTCCAAAAAACATAGTAGTTAACAGTTAATATCAAAATATCAGATCAATATCCAATAGGAGATACATAAAAACATACAGCTGAAACACCAAGGACAGGATAGTAGTACTCAGACTACCAGCTTTGCACACAGGGGTGTATGGTTCTAGTTCTAGAATCTGAAATCTACTTATACTTGGAAAAGCGCTGTTAAAATTGCTAACGTAATGATACAATATGTTTTATATTATATTTATCAACCAGTTTACTGTAGCTGGTGTAACATGCAAGTGTGAATGTATATGACCTGGGATACTACCCATGTATCAAACAAATATAAAGAAAAAATATTGTGGTACTACCCATGTATAACCAGGTGTCCCATACAGTATAGGCACACCCCTTGCTACTGTAATGACAGTACATAGAAGCATGTTATGTACAGGAAATTAAATACACTTATTAAAGATGTCATTATCCTGCTATTTTATCAGACTAGAATGTGCTCACTGGTAACCAAGGCTGAGCAATACTTAGCAGGTTTCAGCATTGCTTAAATGTAAATGCTAAGCAGATTTCTGCACTGTTAAGTGAAGCCTAGACAGTGTAAGCACCTATTTGTTTAACAGTACATTATCACCGCTTAACGTCACGCAAACCTGTGTAAACCTGCTTAAAGCTGCTCAAAACAGCCTTAATCACTCTGTATCCAACAGTCCTTGTTCTGCCTAGCAACAAAATAAACAGCCCTTGCAGTTCTTGAACCCAGGACCCTGCACACCATAGTCAAAGCAATTTACCAGTAATCTACCTCAGCTGTATAGTGTTAGGATGTTTTCTCAGACATACCCTTCTTTACAGCCAGTTTACAATTAGGATGAGACACTGTGCAATTAGGAAGGATTGTTATCCATTTATGTAGACCCAACCCTGCTCACCAGGTGGTGCTTTGATGTGTTTGTGCATGTAGTCTATAGCACCAACTACCTCAGGGTATTCTGCTATATGGTGGAAGAGACGCATACTTCCGGTCAATGCCTCATGGCTGCTGGGGAAATATATGTGCTCACTGACATGTGCTGACATGGCATCCAAGAACTGGTGGAGTACCCTGGATGTTGATGCCTAGGAGGCCCACATGATATCCCCAGTTGGTCTTTGGAACGTACCTGTGGCTAGTATTCTTAAGCCTACACATACCTTGGTATCCATTGGCATGGGTCCCCCTCTGTTAGTTCTGTGTGTGAGGCATGGCCAGCACTGCTCAATGATTTGCTGTAGAATGTCCCTGTCCACCCTATAGCGCTCCAGTATCTCCAGCTCATGTAGGCCCTTGTAGGTTACCCTGGATCAGTACATTCTTCTCCTCCTCCTCACTGTGGGTCAGTTGTCAGCATTCTCCTCCTCACCACCCTCAGTCTCTAGCACATATTAAGGGATTAAAGCAGCAGCAGCCTCTAACATTTCTAGTTAGTTTTGCCAGTTAAAAATCCCCCATCTGTGTACACCAGTGGTTTATAGTTTTTGGTAAAAAACAGTCTGAACAGTATTTGCATAGTCTATAGTAGTGTGCTGGGCTGCTGTATGTGTAATTGGCTGATTCTGATGCATTCCACCTGCCAGCTATGCTAGTTCTCCTTGATTGCCTTCCTACTGTTTTCCCAAAAAACAGTCTGAAAGGTGTTTGCATAGTTGATAGTAGTGTGCTGGGCTGCTGCATGTGTAATTGGTTTATTCTGATACATTCCACCTGGCAGCTTTGCTAGTTCTCCTTGATTGCCTTCCTACTGCTGTTTCCTTTTCCCAGTTCCTCCCTATTTAAGCCCCGAAGCACACTGTGCATACCCAGTGCTCAAATGTAAACAATGTTGCATTTTCCTCTTTTTTTTTTTCTTTAACACCCAGTGCACGCCGTGCATACCCATTTAGGCTATGTACACACTGCTCAGGCACATCTGATAAAGCCCCTTCCTTAGCTATGCTTAGCTAAGGACAAACACAGGCCACAGAGCTCCAGTGAGCTTACAGCAAGCATGACACACACCCTTATGAAATCATTCAGCTCTTACACTTGTTGTATAGCTGCACCTAATGGTTAGGTACAAACTGACGCTTTGAAGAAATATGTGATTCAGTATAACTCCCCTCATTTGCATACCCTAGTGTGTAGGTCATTAGTTACTGCACTAAAACGGACCCTTTCCCCTTAACAACCAGTGCTCCCTGGTATTGTTTACAATATGCATGCCATTGACTATAATGGCAAAATGCAGAATTAACTTAAAATTGAGTTTTCACATTTTTTTAAATTTTCAGCATGATCCTGTGGTGGTGCTGCGGTAGTGTTGTCGCTTCACAGTAAGACATTGTCCTGTTCAATTCTCAGCTAGAGCATCTTCTGTGTGGAGACATGCATGAATGGGTGTACCTTCGTTGAAGGTTGTGCATCAGGGCCGGCAACTCAGCACGTAAAAATCTACTGCCAATCATTAGTGGACCGGAGTTCCGCTGTGGCGACCCATAACCAGGAAAAGTCAAAAGGCACAACAACATCCTGTTTGCACGCTGCTGCCCTATGCTTAAACAGCCAAGATCGGCCAAAAAAAAGTTTAATTTTCATAATAATTAATCACTTTTTAATGCCAATGGCCTTATATTTGGCCATTGGCATGTCTAATGTACATAATACATGCTTTTCCATGAGCTGCCATGCCTCCGTTTTGTCAGTTGCAGAAATGTACTCAGTTATTTTCTGAATACATTGAGTACATTTCTGCACTGACACTGTTCTAGCACCGAGACCTGGCAGCTTGGTGAATTGCTAAATCACCTCATTTGCATGGTTTTCATCAGCAAATGAAGTGATTTGCATATTTGCCGGTTTTCCATGCTACAACAGTGTAGGACCGCTTGTGCACGTGAAAGCGGCACTATCCTGAATCACTTGGCAGCCATTGTCCATGCAGGAGCTCCTACACTGTTTCTGCATGGGAAAACTGGCTTGCTGAATCCCGGGGTCAGTCTTTGATGTGTGGGGTGAGTGATGTCTGATGCATAACTTGACTTACTGATACACTGCCCAGAACAGCCTTTACATGTCACCGGACACATCATTTTGTTTTATGTGTCACTGCACTATCACTGTGCCAGGATGTATAGGACTGGACTAGATATTACTGATTCACCTGCATTGCTTTATGCTATGCACAAAGCTTTATGGGGGGATGTGATGTGACCACTAGTTGCTGTCTATCACCATCACTGCCTTTGCTGCTGGAGAATGTTGCTCTTCAGGCTGCAATATTGTCTGCTGTTGCAACAGTAAAGGTTTCAGGGTCTCATGGCAGAACTGTCTATTACTTCATAGTCATTTATGTATCATGCAGTATGCTATGAAGATTTTGCAGGATATAGCAGGGTCACACCAGACTTCCCCAGATATGACAAGACAATAGAACTGGGCTTTCAGCAGGCTGCATATTTGTTATCTGATGTATTTAGTTTACACAAGAGTGGTGCTACTTTGATTTCAGCAATGTTTTGTGAGTTCTGCATGTGTGTCATCAGCCATAGCTCTAGGGGGTATTCTTCATTGCATTTAACACAGCAAAAGATACAGGGAGGATGGAGCCATATTACCATACTGTCTTTGGGTGTAGATATGTGGGTGTACCTGTGTGCTTGCACTTATAAGTGCAAGCACATATCTACCAAGACAGTATAATGTCAACTCCCTGTGTGCTTGCACTTACCTATTGGGTAAGTGCAAGCACACAGGGAGGATGGAGCCATATTACCATACTGTCTTTGGGTGTAGATATGTGGGTGTACCTGTGTGCTTGCACTTACCCAATAGGTGGCCCTGTGAAATATTCTGGTAAAGGCTGCAATGACATAAGTAACTTGTAATGTAATATGTGGGAATTATAGACACTACCAAGAAGCTGTGCAAACACATTGGTAATGACCCCCTGTGCACTACATACTACATGGTAGTTGATGGAATGGTAGACCTTACTTCTGGTGCTTAGTTGTCTATGTAAACACATGGGGCTTTATTGCCACATGTGTGCAACATATGTCTTCTAGCTTTTTGGGGAAGCAGGCAACATCACAGAAGTAATGCATGGTGATAGCCCTCCCCCTGCCATTCGTATTTCTTCATAACAGCAAACTCTTCTTTCCTATTCTGGTAATGTAAATATACTGACACAAATCTGACAGTGAACATCATGTAAGTCATATAATTAAGTAAGTTAAGAAGAATGGTAACTTTGGAAGCTGTATGTATCTTGTGTCTAGGTGTATTACCTTAAAAGTTTTACCTAGAACTGTTAAAGCATGTTTGAGGTTTGGTATCTTGTATATAGGTACAATTCTTAGATATTTGCAAGCATTTTCCAGTGCATCACATTCACTTTTTGTAAGGAGGTGGTATGTGGCTTCATTTCAGCATGAAGAGCACATTACATATCCAGAATATATATGTATTGAGTTGATATTACTTTAGAAGTAAAAGTCATATGCCATCTGCTGAGTCACTTTTAGGAGCTTGTAGAGTACTTCTGATGCCTTGTTCTTTGCTATTGCAACTGGTCTCTTAGCCTGGTCTTTCTTTTCTATCTCCCACTTTTTCTGTACTATGCACTTTTCCCTTGGACGTCTGCATTTCCCCACCAGGTTTCCTTATATACCTTATTTCCATACCTAGCATGGTGACATATCCACCTTATAGCCTTGACACATGCTGTTTTGAGACACTGGCATTCTTCAACTCCACCTATTTTCTCTTATTTATGAGGTACTAGAGCTCTGAGTATTTCCTTGAATTCTTGTGATTTCTCTCCATCAATGTTTAGGTATTCAGCTTAGTCTCTGTTGAGCTTTCTGTAACCACTGCTTACAGTTGATAGTGGCAACCCATGATTTATACTGTGGGCCAACTGTTTCATTGGGGATGACTTTGTAATTGCTGATTCTTCCTCAGTGACCTTTCCTTACTGAGACAAAGTCTATCTGAGTAGCATATTGGACAGTCATGTATGTGATCTTGTGACTCTTTCTCTCATTCTGAACAAGGCGTTGTCAACCATCAAGCCATTTGCCAGACAGAAGTCTAAAATGGCCTATCCTTCTTTATTCCTGTTGTCCCACCCACTTGTACACAGGCAGTCTTAATATCATGTTCTCTTTGTTTCAATATGTGAACTCAGGTCTCCATTAACAACATCAACTCATGTTGTCCTTCTTTATCTAGTAGGTTCTGCAACTGATGCCTGAATGCACTCTTTTCATCACTATAATAACCCTGCTGTGGGGCATAGGCTAAGATTATATATACTGCCTTATCCTTACACTGGATACTGACTGCCATGAGAATGCCACTAATTCTGATGATATCCCTCACTCTGAAGCCTCTCCCTCACGGCAATTCCCTTACCATTGCTAGTCTGTCTTCCCCTTGAGTAGTAGATTCTGAACCCAAGCCAAGTGGCTTTACAGCACTTCCCTTCCATCCTGTCTCCTGGATACAGAGGATGCCCAGCCTCGTCCTTACTATCATGTGATCCACTCCCAAGTTGCATTTTGTCAATTAACCTATTATAAGTGTAGCCATCCTTAGTTCATATCTGGCAGGCTGATCAGTTTTGTGTCCAGCTTTTACTCAACAGAGCTATCACAAGTAACCTAAGCTGGGCAACTAAACACCAACTAGCCTGTGGCTTATTGACTCAGTGCTGTTGAGCTTCATAGTTGGTACTCAATTGCCAATAGGGGCACATGGACCTCTCCCATCATTAGCATGGGTCTCTGGTGTAGGTTTGTAGCAAGCCAAATTTGCAGTCCACTTATCACCAATAAATACCCATTTTGGAGACATTACTCAACATGACCAAATCACCTAGGCCCAATTTTTAAACAATCAAGTGGCTAGCCCAGATATGGTGTGCAGTCTATGATCTATGTTCTTCTACCTAGAGGATACTGTGTACTACAGTTGATGCCTGAGTCGGTTTGTCTATACAGCTCTTCCCCAAATAGACACCACCTAGAGTCTATGCTGCTGCTCAAAAAACTACATTTTTGGGTGAGTTTGAGCTGTAAAAATACAGCATGTTTTTGGGAGGTGAGGCGGAGAAAACACCAAACTTCACACGTGCATTGGCTAGACATCAGGATCAAACTTTGTACCTTCTGTATGCAGGTGAAGACCTTGACCATTATTCCAACTGTGCCTGCCAAATAGATGAATTTTTAATGTTCCATTACCATCTGCAAAGAGAGGCAATATGTATATGTGGTTTGAGATGCATTTTCTAAATGGATAGGAATAATTCCATCCAAGAATTTTGCACAAATTATTACACAGCAAACTAGCAGTAATGTGTTTTTACACTAGGGCTTTCCAATAGTAAGTGCTTGACAGTGGACTGCATTTTGTAGATCACATTAGAAAAAACATATATATTTCTCCAGAGTATTGACCTACTTTTTCACTGGGAAAAATGTCACCAGCTAACATCTCTGTAATTACAATAGTCATATGGCCAAGCCAACTTAAGCAGTAAACTACAATAAAGTCCTTAAAGGTGGAATGGCAGTCTCATGTTTAGTGTATACCTGAGCATTGAGGTACAAAGAAATGTCAAGCCATGTCATTCAAGTGGTAGAAAGGAGACAAGAGAACATACCTAGTAGCAAAGGCTTGTGTAAGCTGAACATGAATGTGAATTGATATTAGACTTCTGTGTTAGTTATGGACCGTCCATAATGGATAATACATCTGACCACAAGTCTGTTCCTAAGCATACCTCTCAACCACTTAGAGCAAGATATCTGGACAAAGCCATAAATAAACGTGGGACAAAGGCACAAAAAATAGGGACAATTTTTAAATATTGCTCTTACATACTTAGAAAGTTGATAGAATAACAGGTTTTGATTAGCACAAATTTTTCTCAAGAGTATGAAGTCTGAAACTCAAATGTCTGTCATTATTTTATAACTTCAGTCTTTAATGATTTGCCTCTAATTTGTCAGAAAACCACAATTTTATGAAATATGGACCAAAAATATGAGACAAAAAATCTGGACATTCTGCAAAAATCTCTACAGTTGAGAGGCATGTTCCTAGGTATAGTTAGCACTAGAGAACACTGGGTTAATGTCTGATGGCTAACTTTGTAGTCATGGCTTCAGAATTGAAGTCATACATTTTTGTATATTTAAGTCAAAAAATGTAAAAAGTAATTAAGTCATCATCATTTGGTTAGCTTCTTCAGGAATATGGAGAGGTAGGGTCAGAGGTTAGAAACACAAATGTGTAGTGAGGGAATGCCCACCAGACTCTTGTGAGGAGAGTGAGTTCAACTTTTGCTTCTGGAAGGGCTTCTCTCCTAATCTGTAAATATGAAGAATCTATAGCTTAAAAGAACTATCTATCTGATGTTAGTAGGTGTAGTGACAGCAAGGAGCTGTGGTCAAAAGGTGGTTAGTAACTGTCATAGTGATAACCCCAGGACCTGCTGGTGGATACTAGCAATTAAAGAATTCAACAGAATGAGGGATTTGGATCTCAGGAGATGAGTGAAAAGTGCAGGAAGTCTAAAGGCAGCAGCAGGTGCAGTCACCAAAGCAAGGGCTTGGGTGCTGTAGAAGTTTGGTAAAGACAGAGAAATAGTTTCAGATGGCATTAAAGAAGTTGTAGAAAAACACTGAGTGATACAGAGGGCTGGACAGGATATTGCACGGCCTGTCTTCTGCAAGAATGGATAAGTACTGACCCTGACTGGAAAATGTATTCAAAGGTTAAAGGAACTCTTTAAAGAGATTGTCAACATAATAGGCTTGCTCACCTTTTAAAAAAAGGGCCAATAGATACTTGTTGCACTGGGTCCATTTCTGTAGAAGTCATTGCCATAATTATACAATGCTGTAGCATTAAGGCTGTAGTGTTGACAAGATCAAGTGAGAAACAATGTGATGAATATTGTTCATGTATTGTTGTTTATATTTTTTTAAATGTTATTCAAGAGACGTTGATAACAATACTTCTGGGTTTGGCAAAATGAGGATGTAGTCACCTTTCTCAAAAGAAAGATGGCAGGGTGTGATCCAAACACAGATTGATTATAGTCCATAGCCTCTCATAGAAGTGTAATGAGGGAGCTGGAAAGGAGCGACTATCCAATATTTAAACATCTGATTCTAGGAAAACAACACTTTTTTACATTCTGGCTACAGCCCAGTGTATTAGCTCTTTTACCTGGAACACAAAATGGAAGGGTAATGGGGTTTGACATATAGTCTACATATGCTCCATGAATCTGGAGAATATGTGACAATGTACTCTGGAATGCTTTGTTGAAGCTGGAAAAAAATATGGAGTTTCAGAGCTGTTATGTAATATTTTTGGTTCCTGTATATATGGACTAACAGTTACACTCTCAATGTTTATATTATGTCATATATACTCAAGGTGGATGTGGGATTCTGGAAATGATAAATCTAGGTTCACTTCCTGCTTCTTATCTTCATAGGCCTGACAGCTACAGTTGAGATTTGCAGAGACAGCAGTTTTTGGTTGAGATATTGCACCTCTTCTGTTCACAGACAATATTGTCCTTCTAGCCTAAAGGGAATCTGGTATCTGGTAAGTTCTTCAAAGGCTCACTTTGAGTGTGAAGTAGGTGGGATGAAAATTACCAGGCTTAAATCTGAAGCCATGGTTTTGTCTTGAAAACAAAAATCATGGATTGTTTTTCTCTAAAGCTAAGTGAGAACAGCTACTGCAAATGAGAGAGTTTATCTTGTGAACTTGTAAACAAGTGAAAGTAATGGAATTAAGGAGCATATCCAGAAGGCAGGTGTAGTGGTGACAATATTGAATTTGTTGCATCGAACTCTGAGGATAAAGCAGAAGCTGAGCTACACTATGAAACTCTCTCTTTACCCATCAGTGTATTTCGCTGTCCTTGCGTTTCTTCATGCTCTTTTAGTATTAATACAAATGAGACTTCAGGTAAAAGCAAGGAAATGAGGTTCCCACACAGGGTTAGTAGGCTTACACTCCATAACAAAATTAGTCACCCAACAAATAAGACAATCCGAATAAAACCATTTCATTTCAGATTTGGGAGGCATCAGATGACGATTTACTTGGGCATCTGGTGAAGATGATCATCTCCTGTGGTAGGTGTACCAGGCATAGTGCCATCAGAGGAGGCTCTAGGGAAGATGCAGGATATCCTGAAGACGTTATAACTTTCAACTTGCTGAAATGCCTAAAAATGTTTCTAGCTTAAGTTGGGGAAAGTTGGTGAGGGCAAGGTAGCCTGCTCTGCCCTGATTTTATTGCTGCCACTATGACTATCACCAACACAAGCGGTTTAGGAAATGGAGAGATGGCTAGATAGATGTCAAAGGTTGACTGAGATATGGGCTCCTACATAAAGATACTGAAGGCAGGCTTTTACATGCATTTTGTTTCTTTTTTATGTTTTGATCTCTCCACTGTCTGTTGACTATAACAGGTACCATAAACCAGGTAGCTAACTGGATTTCCTTGCTTGCCTTGTCCCCATTAAACTAGGGACAGTCTTGAAAAGTAGAGTCCCCACAGTGTTGGATTTGATGCTATGAACTCTGCAGTTCACAATGTAGGTGCAAGTAAATTGGTGCAAGTGCTGTGGGTTAGAATTGAATAGGAGTTAAGTAAGGTGATAGCCTTAGTGTTGTGCATGTTTGTTGGTACTTGTTTCATTGTCTGAGGCTATCTTGTGTACTGGCGGTGTTACAGAAAGAGTTAGGACAGGGGTTGGGGTTAGCATACATTAGTAAGGTGGTGCAGAGGGGCATGCTAACCCTAACCATAAACGTAGTGACTGTGGCAACTACTCCTTCAAAATGGTCAGTCGTAAAGTGAAGAAGACATTTTTACATTGTATGAGTTGATCACTAAGCTCTGTTCACTGAGCTCAGATCATTACTCTATAGTCCCAGATGCAGTATAAGCAATTGTAGTTACTCGCCTTTTAAAATACCATGAGAAATTAGTGTGTTCTACCCTTTCGATAGTCTACTGAAGTAAGACTGTGGTATTCAGTTGGACTTTTAACATGAGTACTCCACTGGTGTTTTTTTTTTTTTTTTTGTCATTTTTTAGCTGAAAGTGGAAAGGACCTCAGAAGATAACAGCTTTTAACACAACCAAATAATTTTAAATAGCAGAAGGCTGCATTTTGTAAAACAGAATACTACCAGAGACAGACGACAATGTGCTGTGGATTGTCATCCATTTTTAATACTTTAAATCCCCTATGATGAGAAGCAGAGTTTCTGTAAATGTTCAAGCATATTTAATAAAAACTAAAATATTCTTTAAACAAAGAAGAGCCCAGTTGCAAAAGATTCATCCTTCATATTGCTGCACTTCTTTAGTAAAAAAAAATATGGTTTGTGCAGAGTTTACACCATTTTCCTAAAATGTAAATTATATACAAGTGGGAAATAAAGTATACACACATAAACATTTTATTGAGGAGAAAATCATATCAGCTTTGTGAGCAGTTTGCTTTATTATAAAGATCTAGTTAGGAAATATTTGAAATTCTTGATATTTAATTCCATTGTTCTATATTAAAAAAGGAAACATTATAAAATAAGCTATCCAGTTTCTTTGTTTAGATTTTCATAATAATACATAAGATGGTATTTAAGTCTTGCTGAAGGGCACTTTTAATGATGTCTGTTTTACTGATGATGCAAAACTATACTGCACTTTACTCCCAATATGCAGAGAAATATATGCAAGAATGCAGCCAATTATAGCCAGGAAACCTTAAAACAATTATATGAGCCATCTGTGATAATGAAGGCCGTGTACCTTCTCATATTATACACTGTAAGAGATCTGTGGGTGGTTATGCTATCCAATTTCCTGTGATCCCAATGCAACTTCGCTAAGCTCCTCTACAAAGTGTCATTTGTCAAATGCAAATACATCTTCACAATAAAATTGTTACCCAACAGGCAGGACTGCAAATGCTCTGACATACTAAGTAAGGGGCCAAGGAAATCTTACTGTCATTAGTGTATCTTATTTTGCAGTACTTCTCTAAGCAGCTGCACAGGAGAACAATGGATTTGTTTCCCAATGACAACTGGAGTGTTAAGACTGCAAAGTAAATTTGAGTTCATGACAGAGATCTTTTTTTTTTTTTATTTGTTAGAATGTGGCATTGAATCCTAATGTTTTATCCTGCTCTAGCTGCTTCATCAGCAGCCTAACATTTCAAAGTTTCAGTGCTAGCGTTTCAGTTTAACCACATAATCTGAACACTGATACTTAATGGAGTCATCAGTATTTCCAGAAGTGACAGTGGCCTTCATTTAGATACAAAGCACAAATTGTTTCTGACTCTACGATCAATGAGTCTCTATTTGAAAAATGCAGAAATCCTATCTTAAGTACTGCTTGATCTATAAGCTAGAGCGGATAATGAAATCAAATGCTCAGTAATAGTTTAAAAAGTCTTGATTTTTTTATTCTTTTTACATAACATGAATGCTTAGTACATCTAGACTCATTTTTATACAATGACATGCTGTTTAAAGTTATATAGCAGTAGCTGTCATGGAGTGTTGTCATAACTTGTGTTAAGCTGTATTTTTTGTGTATCATTGTTATACTTAAAGTCTGTCAGTACAATGATCATTTGTTTGCCAGGGCTACATGGGGAAGCAATACAATTAAAGCAATTTTTCATGGAATCTCAGTACTGACAGGGAGAGATTTGAAATTGGCCAAGATATACTTGTCGAAATGGGCTTATCTGGTGATAAAAACTGAAACACACATTTACTTTATTACTGTAACATAGGAGAGAAGGTCAAGAACTGAGTGTGGATTATTATTAAAAAAAAGAATGTAACAAGCAAACAGCAATGCTGTTGTTTCCCACCTTTCTACCACACAAAGACACTCATTAAACTTTAGTGGTGCACCCAGCCACATATTTCTGTCACTAGCATCTAGTACTATAACCAAAGAAAGATCACATATCCGTATGTCTTTCCTGCTTGGCAGTATATTTATAATTATGCGTAGAAAGCTGAATATGTCCGGTCCCAGTATAACAACAACAACATAATATGAATACACAAAAAAAACATGTATTCAGTCTGTTTTGCAAGCCATCAGTCAATGAGGATTGTTTAAAAGCAATGATGTCTTTAGAAAACAAGTAGCCTGCACCTTGGTAAACATAACAATGCATCTCTTGATGGCATTCTGCATCTTATTACTATTTGTTAACCAGGTAAGTGAGCTGGTCTATGACCCTTTTCATCCACAACCAAACTCAAAGACAATGAAATAAGTTAGAATATTACTAATCAACAGTATTATATACAGAATGAGTAAATAATGAAATTTAGTACATAGTGATATATTCATCAACAAAAGTGCAACGAAAATACAAGTCAAGATATGCATAAAGTATAGAGTATAGTTCAATCATACATGATAACATAAAAACATATTCATATATACATATGAAAAATACATGTATGAAGTGGCACATATTGTTAGGCTAAAGAAGCTTCTTTAATGTATTTTATTACCTAATGATCTGGGATGGAACATTACTCAACCATTGTTGTGGTAGTATTTGCAGGTGGACTCTGTAAAGAGATGGTCTTTAAGTGTATCTTATAAGCTTTAAATGGTTCTTGGGCTTCTGATGAGAGCTAGCAGGTGGTTCCAGGTAGCAGGTCCCATTCTAGAGAAGGATTTATCATATACCACAGTTCTAAATGGAAGGTGTACCAGAGAAATTGTTGTCCTGTGTACTACTGCATTAATAAGGATAATGTAGAAAATGCAGCTTCACTGTTAGAGAGAAGCAGTGACCTTTCTTTAGAACCATGCAAATTAGAGTACGTAGAAGAAAAGTGGCCCTATGAGGCAGCGAAAGCTGCTTGGAATTTTTTTTTGTAAATCACTATGGTACAACCTGGTGTCTGCAAGCAGAATGAAACTGTAGATTTTATTCTCATCCAGCTGTATTCTGTTTGCATCTTGGGCTGAATGACATGAGAAAATCATATCAGCATTGGGTATTGAAATATTTTTGGCAACGATCCAGCAAGCAGTGGGTGAGGGGATGGTGGAAGGAAGAGACAGATCATCTAACATACTTTTAATTCAGCAAGGACTTTATAGGTTACAATATCTGTATTGTGAGGTTAAGTAGAGAGCAGGGTTAAGTATAAGGCCTGGATATCTCTGTTCAATGACTTTAGGTATCATGTTCCCAAGATCTGCTAAGAGAAAAATTTCCTGGCTTTGGCAAAGACCTTAAACATTATTTTTTTTAGCTTGTTGGAAGTGGATTAGGTGCGTAAGTAAGTGAAATTGTCTTGTAACTTGGCTTGCAGGTCAGAGTGGTTTGTACTAGATTGCAGGAGCACCATATCATCTGCATACACATAGCTCTCAACTATCCAGATTTTCTCAGAATGTCCAGATTTTTGCCTCTTATTTTTGGGCTGTTCCTCTTAGAATTTCTTGTTTTCTGACAGTTCATAGATTACTAAAGTCACTGAATAATGACAGATACTGGAGTTTCAGACTTCCTATCATTCAGAAAATACACAACACAAAACTGTTAGTTTAGCAACTTTCTAAGTTTATAAGAGCAATACTGAAGATCTGTCCCTATTTTGGGCCTTTGTCTCCTATCTATTTTTAGCTTTGTCAAGATTTCTTGCACAAAGAAGTTGCGAAGTATGTGCATGCATTATCAGTTTAAGATTTTGGTATTTTTAGGAGGAGGTAAGTGACAAAGAGGGAGAAGAGTAGAGAACCTAGCACCTTGCAGTACACCTGCGTTAAGTGTACTAGACGTAGAGAACAAAGAGTAGACTTTGAAGGCTCTGTCTTCACATAGTTATGGCACCAATAAATAGTGTTATCACCAAAGGTGAGTTGTTTGAGTTTATTGAGAAGGCTGTGCTTGATGATTTCAAAAGCCCTTGTCTTGTCAACAAAGAGACCTGCAGTAATGAGTCCCTTATTCCTTTATCAGTGGCTAATACCACAGTGTGAAGACTCTCAGCTATGTAACACATTGTGTAACAGGCCATAATTGTTAATGTGGTTAAGGAGTTGTTTTATAAAAGTTTTTAAAAATATTTTGGTAATAGGGCACAGGTTAGAAATAGCACTGTAATTCTTCAGCCCATTAGGAGAAGTGAGTTTATGTTGTGGGATTATAACTGTGTGCTTGAATGCTTTTGAGGTAGCAGCTTAGGAGACAGAGAAAGAGAGAGAAAGACAGGTTAAAGATGCAAGAAAGTGGTTTTGCAAATTTTCAGCTGCATGACCTGTGAGGGTGGAATGAAGTTTAATGAACTGGATCCTGTATTAAGTTTGAGGGTATACGTTGAGGTTCCTGTTCTTCATTGGTGAATGAGTAGATTGTTGAAAAGGCTTTAGTTATGTCAGTTATACTGGATTACAGAGAGCTGGCATGGTTATTAGGAAAGGTTGAGTGGTTCAAAGTTATTGCTTTATTTCTGGTTGTTGGAGTCTTATTTAATATCCCTCTTATTTCTTTTTAAAATAGATTGGATCTAGATTAGTTTGCTTCATGATTCTGTCTAAGGAGCAGAGCTTTTGTAAGCATAGGTTGCAATGCTTATTTCTTTCCTTCGACTCAGAAAAATTTGGTGTAGCTCAGTATTGTGAGGATTCCATTTATAGTTCTTCCATACAGAATCTCAGGCTTTAATTTTGTTTTTAATATAAACTGTAACCCATAGGCAATTCTATGATATCAGTCTCCTTTTATTAAGGGGGTATGGTGTATCCTGAATTATGGTCAGTTTTGAATTGAAAAAGTCTAAAGTAATGATGTGGTCACTTATAGCATACAGGAGAGAATAATTTAGAGTACTGAGTAAGGTGTTAAGATTTGGTAATTTATTAGTAGGGAAAACATCTTCCTTCAATTATTTGACAGTGATACAATAACAAATAATTGCATTCTACTGTACAAGGAAAAGGGTACCTTGTGGGATGCTGAGCATTGGAATACATTGTGCTTTAATATCTTATCGAGTATTAATGATCATAGTCATGGCTCTATTTCCTTAAATTATTTATTAACTGCTTTTTAACTTGTACCCAGCAAAGTGATCGGTATAAGGAAAAATGTAACTCCCCTAAATCTAACTTTCAAGTTTGTGGAACATTTGAACAGCAAAGACGGCTCACACCAGATGCAAACAGACCCATCAGGGTCTGATAAAATTCCTTCATAGAGTGTAACTGGGGACGAAAGCGCTTACAAGCTTTAACATTATTTCAATAAAACATCTTTTTGCATCCAGTGTGAGCCGTCTTTGTTGTTCAGTGGTTTTTTGGACTGTTTGTGTTTCCTAAGTTTGTGGAACATGATGTTGCACTGAATAGCAAACATTCTGATACAGAACAGGCAGACAGACTGACAGCAATGTGTCCCTTGAGCTTTATAATGGTACCTGTTCATACCTGTTCAACCTCATGGCGTGAAAGCTTCGGATGGTACTTGTTTGCCTGAAAAAATAAATAAATATTAAAGAAGTTAAGAAGTCATAATGAGCCGTAAATGAAATTGTGCTAAAAGAAAAAGGTTTATTGGGTACAGTAAGATGTGTGCAAAGAAGCAGCTGTATTGATACACTAAACTGCAGGGGGAAATTGCCTTGTCTTCCAAAAGTAACTTTATCATTTAACACCTCAGAGCATTCTTTTAAAGCTGCTCCAAGGTAAGGTATTTATTCTGACTGTTTTGCCTGTTTTGAGCGCTTGGGGAAGCAGTACTAGTGTGTGTGTGTGTGTGTGTGTGTGTGTGTGTGTGTGTAGAAATAAATTAGTTTAATATTTTCATATTTGCTTGTGTCAAAGTTATTATACTTCTTATCTACCATCTTCAGTACATCCATACATAAACAGGCAGAACACAACTAGTCAACCTACTGTCTATAACTAATATATTGCAGCAGGTTCACCACTGTGCTTCAGTATATCCAAAACCCTTTTAAAAGTGTATCATAGCATCAGCACCACTTTTAATTATGTGTTAGCTGATTGGGAGGTTGGCATAATGATTGTGCACACAAGGTGCAGGGTTTGATCCTCACATGCGTTAATTGTCTAGACTTAAAATGGCCCACAAGGGCAGTCAGCCTAGTATGAAACTGTTAATCAGGTGCTGAGGTGTCAGAAGATGGGCTAAATTCTTGGCTAGGCTTGTAAGGGCCTCAGGGCCAATAGCCTAATAATTTCCTATGATCGTATATATTAACCCCAACTCTGTCTCCAACCCAAACCCAAAAACTATGTTACCTGCTCATTGGTAGCCAATGAAGTCCATGCCTCTAGATATTTCACCTCATCTTCCTACAGATAATGAAACTGAAAATAGTCCATTTCCTGGTACAAGCTGGCATGCTTTGCTTAGACTTTCCCAAGCCTGTCAAAGATAACACTACAATGAGGAACTAATGCTCAATCTCACTTGCTGAATACAGATATAAAATGATATGCTAGAGTCTAGATTAATAATTTCCTTTATTTCACTAGAAGGGAAAAATATTTATGGCTAGATGAAGTAGTGCTGATCATCTATGGGTGTCAATAACTTTGAAGCAAGCCCAAGAAATTGACCTTAACCCACCTATTACCATTTCTGTAGATTCTGAGAAACCCTTCAATCCCATATGGTGGATTTGCTTGTCATTAGACAACATACGCAGACAAGCATTATATAAAACCTCAGTGCTGAAAAATAGCAGGATATATAATACTTTTAGATTATGCAGTAGTATCTGCAGGTCTGTCGCTTGGCCCCTTCACTGTTCCTGTTAGTGACTAAGCCATTATTTATTTATTCATAGATTCATAGATTGTTACTAGGCTAAGGAACTGCAGGGAGGACTTTCTAAGCTTAGGCAAGTTTTCTCAAAAGAATAATCATGTCCTGTATCCAAACAGGGCAACGAGGTCTAGGCAGTTATAAGCTACTTCTGTCCACAAGGGACATGGGTGCAGGCCTGGTGTAAATGTCCTGTTCTCCAGCCACTGATCTAGGTTTCCTTAAATTGGATCATACAAACTCAGCTTCACATGGATGTGATGCCTGTTCCATACTAGGGGCAGTAGCTGGGACACATCTCTGTCTCTCCAGCATGTTCTGCTTAAGTCACAGACAAGATTCAGGTCAATAGACCTTGTGTTTCTGGGACTGTTTGACTTACGAATATGCTGGAGATTCATAAGTGTGGTGTTTGCAGATGCATAGAGGCAAAGGGCTTTAAGGCATTCTGTGTAAGGTAGCTTTGTTATGCCTTGTATTCTTTTTGGAAGGAAACTCTGATGCTGCTCTAGTTGCTGCATATGCCTGGTTGGGCACATATTGAAGGGAGCACTGTACTCTATGACCTGTTTGATAAGGGCAGAGAACAGTGGGATAATATAGCAATAACCCACGCCTGGGTGTGGGTAATGCTGGATTTACCCACGGTTGGCGTGGTTTGGTCCCGAGGGCGAAGCTCGAGGGACCAAACAAAGCCAACCGTGCGGAAATACAGCATTACCCACACCCAGAAGTGGGTTATTGCTATTATACCATGACATTATTTAAGAAAAGAAACTATTACTTTTCTTAAATAATGGCATAGTATAATGCCTGTTTACTGCCCTTCCGCAGATGTCTGGCATCCGCGGCAGTTCTGATGTACTGCGCGCCTGCGCAGTACATCAGAGCTGTGGGCAAAAGCCACGGAGAAAGCAAGATCTCCGTTGCTTTTTTACTTTTAAGCTATGTTAAATGGGTTAAACATAGCGAGACAGTTTTAAAATAAGCAACGGAGATGTCCGTTGCTTATTTTAAAACTGTCTCGCTATGTTAAACCCATTTAACATAGCGAAACAGTAAAAAAAGCAACAGAGATCTTGCTTTCTCTGTTGCTTTTTTTTAAAACCTGTCTCGCTATGTTAAATGGGTTTAGCATAGCGAGACAGCTTTAAAATAAGCAACGGAGATCTCTGTTGCTTATTTTAAAGCTGTCTCGCTATGTTAAACCCATTTAACATAGCAAGACAGTGTTTTAAAAGTAGAGTTATACTAATGGAAAAAAGTCTGGGCAACCGGACCTTTTTCCATTAGTATAACTCGATTTACAATGTGCACGCTGGCCAATCAGCGTGCACGTTTTGGGGGGGGTCATGGTATAATATAGCAATAACCCACTCCTGGGTGTGGTTTGTTCACGAGGGCGAAGTCCGAGTGGCCAAACAAAGACAACTGTGGGTAAATCCAGCATTACCTACACTCAGAAGTGGGTTATTGCTATTATACAATGACATTATTTAAGAAAAAAAATAATTACTTTTCTTAAATAATGGCATTGTATAATGCCTCCTTGCTGCCCTTCTGCAGCTGTCTGGTATTCTGTGGCAGTTCTGATGTACTGCGCATGCATATGCCTATGCAGTACATCAGAGCTGTGGGCAAAAGCAAAGGAGAAAGCAAGATCTCCGTTGCTTTTTACAAACTGTTTTGCTATGTTAAATGGGTTTAACATAGCGAGACAGTATGAAGCAACGGAGATCTTGCGTTCTCTGTTGCTTAAAAAAAGAGTTATAGTAATGGGAAAAGTCTGGGCGACAGGACCTTTTTTCCATTACTATAACTAATTTACAACGTGCACGCTGACCAATCAGCGTGCACATTTTTGAATATTAATTGGCGGACAGTTTTCAAAAAAGCAACGGAGAAAGCAAGATCTCTGTTGCTTTTTACAGACTGTCTCGCTATGTTAAAGGAGTTTGACATAGCGAGACAGCTTTAAAAAAAGCAACAGAGAATCTCTGTTGCTTTTTTTAAAGCTGTCTCACTATGTTAAACTCGTTTAACATAGCAAGACAGTATGAAGCAATGGAGATCTTGCCTTCTCCGTTGCTTATAAAAAGAGTTATAGTAATGGGAAAAGTCCAGGCGACAGGACCGTTTTTCCATTACTATAACTAATTTACAACGTGCACGCTGACCAATCAGCATGCACATTTTTGAATATTAATTGGGGGTCATTGTATAATGACCTTTTTATACCTATATACCATGCCCTTACTTATAAGCTGTGCAACATAACAGGATTTCCTCACTTCTAATGTCACATAGTGGTCAAAGGTATGGCTACTGTCTATGTGGGTACCCAGATGCCTGACCACTGGGTTGACTCTTAGTCACATAATTTCAACATGATAATTAGCCAGGATGGTTGACTTCTCAAAGGGTACAATTATGAGTTTCTTAGCATTGAGTTTAAGACCATGGAATATTTGCTGGCAGTTGTTTATGGGGATAGTCCATCTGGGTCTGCAGAGTGATCCCTTTTCAGTAGAAGCCTGGAAAAGAAAGCTCCATCCATATGATTGCAAATATATAGTAACAGTTATATAGAGTGCAGGTACATACATGTAGTTAGAACAATAAGAGAATTTTAGTCTAGAGACAAAGCAATTCATTTATACAATTCATACTATTACAGTATTTAACAAAAAGAAGTTAATTAAGTTACGGTACAGTTTCTCAGTATATTTGGACATTAGGTTGACTAAAAAATATCCCAACTAACAAACTAAAACAGAGTGAGAAGGTCACACAGAAATAACAATCAATAAAAACTAAAAGAAAACTCCAGCCAAGCTAGAACTTCTACTGAGTGACCTCTCAAACCTCTTACATCAGAGGCACATGGGATATATGCAGCCTTCTCACTCTTTGTTTTAGTTTGTTAGTCGGGATATTTTACAGTCACCCTAATGATAATGGACATCAGTTCAGTATAACAGCCCTGTGTTTCTTATGCTTAGTCAAACACCCTGCTTGTGCTGTACTGATGAGATCATAAGGCCAAAATATGCATATCCACAGCTAGTGTGGTTTGGCTTTATTGGCCTGAAATTGTCCACTGAAATGACTTAAAAAGAAATAAGTCATGGGCATTCATAATCGCCATATAGCTGAAGCACCTGATGTTCATAAGGGTCATTTGCATATATCAAAAAGAAATGGAGCACCGGAAACCACGTAGTTCAAGCATGAATAATTTATTAACAAGACCACACCACAGACATAACATCAAACCACATTAACGCTACACAATTCCTCATACATTTTCATCATGAAATAACTTCATCAGATGACATACGGAGATCACATTAGGTGTTGTTAAATACCTTTCCTAATTTAAATGAACCAATCATATAATGAATAAAGGTGCAATCATTTTAAATGGTGAAATAAAATAAATATGTTAAATCACAAAATAAATCAATAAAAACATATCAAAAACTTTAAAATTCTTTAAAAGACAGTTTTCCTTGAATAATTAAAAACAATTGTTATGAAAATAAATGTATAAGATATGTTTAAAATGTATTTAAAATTGAATAAATAATCCTACACCCTCTAGTGGATGGCAGTGGGTATATACCCATTCTAAACAACTCAAATTAATTATATTAAAATTGCTGTAGTTTGCATCCCTCAGTTTAAGGACTGGTTTGATGGATAGCATGTCATTCAAACCTGGACTGGTACATGCATCCAAAGTTATTTGCCAATGCAGTTCTCTATATTCGATTGTGTTTTCCCAGGGGCCACCTCTGGGGTCTTTAGGGACCACTTCAATAACAAGAAATTGATAAATTGCTTGTGGGCAAGAAAGAAGATGTCTATATAAGGCATTACTTTCATTCTTTTTCCTTATCTCGTATAAATGTTCATACATCCTCTGTCTAAATTTTCTTTCCGTCTTGCCTACATAAAATGAACCACAGGTCCCACAAGTAACAATATATATCACTTCAGTTGTGTCACAATTTGCATAGCCCCTGGTAGATATATATCTACCTCTAACTTTCAAATGTAATGTTTCCCCTATGTAAACATAACTACATTGGCTACAGTGCTAATACCTGTGGGTACCGTTTTTAATGTTTTGAATAGGTCCAAGCTTGTTGTTATATGCACCACCCTCTAAAATATTCTTGATGTTCTGACCTTTTTTATATACATATCGTAAAGGCTTAGCAAATATAGTACCTAAATCTGATAATACATACAATTTCTTCCATTCTTTGTCAATAAATTGTTTGATCAGGTGTAATTCACCACTATAGGTAATGGTTAAAACTGATTTAAATGGTTTCTCTCCAGTAGTCATGTTATTGTTGTTGTAAGTATTGACTACATCAGATCTAAGTAAAATTGGGGCAAATCTATCTTCTCTGCCTTCACATACTTCTTTCAAAACATCCAACAACTGTGCACTAGGATAACCTCTATCCTGGAACATTACCAGTATAAAATCACATTCTAACTTAAAATCAAAGCTTTCTGAGGTCATTTTACTGGCCCAAACCAATTGGCCCTTTACTATACCCCTTTTGTGATGTGGTGGATGTGCACTAGTGTAGTGAAGGTACGAATCAGAGAAAGTCTGTTTTCTGTGTATTCTGGATTTGTAACCATTATTGGTCTTTTGAATATTGACATCAAGATAAACTAACTCTTCACAACTGAGTTGATATGTGAATCTAAGACAATTAGTGGTGGTGGAAATATAATCAATAAATTTAAAAAAATTGTTGTCAGTACCCTTCCAAAACAAAGAAATATCATCCAAAAACCGCACATAAAAATTCCAATATTGCCTGAAATCTGATTCGAAAACATAATTATTTTCCCAATATAGGAGTATAATATTGGTGTAGGTGGGGGCACAATGAGCCCCCATCACTACGCCTTTAAGTTGTTTGTAATAATCTCCTTGAAAGAAAATAAAATTGGTTTTTAAAACTAAATCCATTAATATTAAACAAGTGCGGAATATATTTGGAGATAAATCTGTACAATCAGCTAAAAATTCCTCAAACCAACTAAGTCCTAAATCATGAGGAATACAAGTAAACAAATCAACCACATCTAAGGTGATAAAAGTTTTTGTATTGAAAATATAATCATTTTGAATACGTCTTAAGAAATCCCAAGAATCTCTAAGGATATTCTGATTCTTAAAAACTATGTTTTTCAAGTAGTGGTCTATATATTTTGCCAGGTGAGCTGTCACTGACCCCTCGGCGGAAACAATAAATCTAAGTGGAGGGTTGCCAAGGTTTTTATGTACCTTGGGAATTCCAAAGATGGAGGGCACCCTGGGCTTGTCTAGATGTAAAAAATTATAAGTCTCGAGATCTATAAGCCCCTCCATCACCAGGTCATTTAAACATATGTAAATCTTTCTGTAAGCGAAATTAACTTCGATCAAAGAAACATGAGCATAAGTCTCATCATCATTTAACAAATCAAACATTTTACTCTCATAACAAATCTGGTCCATCAGGACAGTCCCCCCACCTTTATCAGGTTTCATAGTTCTAAGATTCTGTTTGTCCCTAAAATCAAACAATATATCCTTCTCTACTTTAGTTATATTTGGAATAACTTTGTTGTGTTTCAATATTTCCCTTAACTCCTTCTCAACCATTTGCTCAAAATGTTTGAGCCGAGGATGCAAGGGAGGATTAAATAAACTTTTCTTGTGTACAACATTACCAATATTCTTTTTCTCCTGTCCATTAAAAAAATAACTCAAGGTTTTTTTTTGTCTAATAAATAATTTAACTTCAATTAACAAATTCACCTAATTAATTTTTACCCTTGGTATAAAGGTAAAACCTTTTGAAAATAAAGAAAAATGTTCTTTAGAGAGGGCAATGTTGGTATAATTAAAAATATTAAAACCATTATAGGTACAAATAACTCCATCTTGTTGGATTTCATCTTCATGATCTACCTCCAGTGGATTATCTGCTGGACTTCCCACCCTTTCTGTGCTTGATTTCCATAACTGTAATTCACCACCCCTTCTCTCTTAACCTCTCTGACCTCCTCAGGGGTGGGTACTGGGAAGGGTCCTGAAAGTTTAAATTTTGGTTATCGTTATATTCCAAGTTGCCCCTATATGTCCATTTTGTCGTGTAATCCCCCCCATGGAGGATACTGTTACCATTAAAGGGTTTTGGTTTGGGATAATGAATCTTATTAGCGTATTCATTAATATCCCTCTCAATTTTAATAAACTTTCTATCCTGTGTTTTTTTACACTTTGATTCAATGTTGTTCAACATATCATTGTAGTTCGCCTTCTCAGCATCTACACTAAATAATAAATCATTAATTATGTTGTTGTTCAAAACATCAATTTCTTTATACAAATTTTCCATTTCAAACTGATTGTTCTTAATAATGGCTTTCATAATATCTGCACTATATCTATCAAATGCCAATATAAGATCATGGTGAAACTGAGAACTTTCTCTAACATTGTTAGGGTATTTACTAACCCTCAAACCCTTGGGAACAATTTTTAATTTTAAACAATGTTTTAAATAAGTGCTATCAATTTCCCATGCTTTATATTTATAAAGTAAATTATCTAATTTACATATTTTATTAGCATAGGTTTCATTATCAGTTACAGTTTTAGTGGTGTTGTTAAAATCCACTTTATAATTTACATTTTTTTTGTATTTATCATTTGCATATATGCCATGTTCCTCTGATATAAGAGGTTTGAGAAGTCACTCAGTGGAAGTTCTAGCTTGGTTGGAGTTTTCATTTATATTTGGACATTCAGAAAATAATCAACACATTTGTTTGAAGTGCAAGACAGAACTCATTAGGACAGAAGCAGTCCATTGCATTCCAGTATAGCTTTTCCTGCATTTCTGTTCTTTCAGGAAATGTTTGTTGCCATGTATAGACAGAATCCTCAGGACAGAACAGGGCTGTCAAAGGAACATTATTATTTGTTATTGTACTGAGTGAATTAGACAGGTGTAAAAGGCAGATGCGGGTAGAGATCTGCAGGTATGGCAACTTGTTCCATGAGTAGAAGGCAGATGTTTATAGACTAGCAACAAGGTGGCAGTCAAGAAGTAGACCAGAGGTATATAATAGATGTGGGGTGGGGGCAGTGGAAGAAATCAGAATAAATGGACATGAAAAGATGAGGGGGAGGGCAGTTTTGACTTTACATTATGAGAGAAGAAGACTGTAACAAATCTGACGGAGTATAACACAGCAGGTAGGTTCTGTTGTGTAGGGGTTGTATTATGAAAAGGGAGCTGATATTCCACAGTCTAGTTCCTGATGTAAGTGACTGATAGATATTAAGGCATATTATCAGACAGAGCTTAAGGGACTGGGACAGGTTATATAGTGTGGTAGGTGAAATAGACTAGCAAATAGTATAGCAGAGGTATTAGGAATATTCGGGTATCTGCTAGGTTGGTTAGTTTGTGAATAAACCTGGTGTCGAACACAAGCAGAGCTAGGAGTGTTAGATAAGTTGTTTGAAGAGTTTGTTATTGTTGTTTCCATAATCTGGAGACATAAGATGAGAGCAAGCTAAGTTTTTAGAGGGTGCTGTATGGAGACGTAATTTGTTTGATGAGAAGAGTGGTCCGGTGGTCCGGTTGTGAAGTACATTAATGGTACATTGCTTAGGGCTGGATATGTGTAGGTGAGTTAGCGAGCTACAATTAGAAAAGGATATGGAGTGAGGTAGTTTTAGCTAGGAAACTTGTTTAAGGTGATAGCAATGATGGGCTTTATAGGGCATGTTTGTGGTAAACTTTGCAACTTTAGTGTAACATTGTCCAAGATAGTTTGATTGGGAAGACTGTATGTTAATCATTATGGAAGCAGCACAGAGGAGGGTGGATATCAGAATGGTACAGGCAATGTGTTTAGATGAGGAGAGCTTCGGTACGCAGAACAGAGTTTCTTTTAAATGGCAATCAAATATTTTAGATTGTCATCAGCTGATGATGTTATGGAGAACACAGTTTCATGCTTTGAGAGGATTAGTTTTGATTTGTTGGGACTGAGGAACAGCTGGGAGTCAAAAAGCAAGTCATCAATAGAGGTGAGGGATTCTTGAGTTAGTTTTTGCAATTCATCTAGTTTTGCAGTGCAGATGAGCATAGCATCATCAGCATATCGTATAATCCTTGCATGTTTGTTGGATATATGGAGATCATTTATAAATATGTTGAATAGGAGTGGTCCAAGAATTAATTCCTAGGGTGCTCTGACTGAGAAGTGAGGGAAAGAGGAGAATGCATTCGGCCATTTTACAGCCTGTGATTGGTTAGACAGTTAGCTTGTAAATTACAAAATCAATGTATCAAATCCCAAAGAGGTACGTTTTTGTATTAACGTAGAATGGCAGACTATGTCAAATGTTTTGACAGGTCAAGGAGCACAGCAGATGTCAAGTTATCTACATTTCTATTTTGGTTTATGTTAGTGATGAAACTGAGAAGGGGAGTGGTGGTACTATGATGAAGATGGAAGCCACGTTAAGTGGGTGATAGTAGGTCATTGTAACTTAAGGAAGTATTTGGGATTGAATGTATTTCTCTAAAACCTTGGATACTGGGGACAGAGTTCCAATGGGTCTGTAGTTGGGAAGGTCAGTAGAGAAACAACCTTTGTGTGGTGGAAGAATGGGACTTTCCCCTACAGTCTTTTCGTCTTTGGTACACTGTTTTTTTAATTGCCTTTATCCATTCTTTGTCTAGTTGTTGATACCTCTTTCAATGCTCATTTCCCTGATATCATCTCTACCTTCATAACTGTTAATAAGGTCTCCCATCTACCCTTTCCACAATTTGCAGTTCCCTTAGTGCTGTCCATGTTCTGTATCTTCCTCTTACTATAATCTTTCCTTTTGTTATTGTCCCTCTGCTGTCTCTTCCCTATCCTAGCTGCTCCTCCTTATTACTAAATGCTTCTACTTTTTCTGAATCCATCTTCCAACCTTCACACCTACTTCATCTCAATTTAAAGGTTCAGTTTTTCCTAAATCTGTTCCAAGGACTGGAAATCATTGAAGCAAATGAGAAGATATCATGCCAGTGTTTTCTATCCTGTATTGTGACATGGCAATCCACCAGTGACATTCTATCCATTTTTTAATGTTATCTGCCCACCTTCATTTTTGTCATCTTCTTGATCATTTTCCTGTCAGTTTGCCTGGTAAAAAACAATTTAAAAGGTATAGTTGCTTTAATTTGTCTTTCAAGCCACTCCATCGGAAATGTACTTCCAAGGGGACTGAGATGAAGCATGCTCATACCAAAGAGCTGAATGTCTCTGTCACTTCCAGACTATCACAATCCCCTATGCTTTACCCCGTTCACTAAGAGAGCAGCTGAACTATCTCAAACTTTATTTTCTTAAAGCGCCCCACCTTGATACTGCTACAGTGCTCTCCAAACCCTAATGAACTGATACCACCTCCTTAGCACCCTTTGTCATTGACTCATCCAGAGTGCCCTTCTGCAACTCATTAGTTTTCACATGTGCCACTACATGTGGCTATTCTCCAGTTTGGGCCAAGCTGATTACTACCAGTTCAACACCAGACAGAGTTTTATGTGGGACTATTTCCACCTTCATTGAAATCCTCACTAAATATCTCCATCCTCCAACTTTGCATCCACTACTATAAACACCCCTTCTTCTCTACATGGATGCTTCCTGTATTCTAACCCTTATTTCTCTATGCTACTTCTTTGCTTCCCCCTTACTTCCTGTGCTGCTACTCAGTTTTCTGACTTACCTGTTCTGCCTTACTTTCACTTGTTTTTCCACTCTAGCTCTGGCCAGTCTCTTTCCCTTTTACCCACTTCATTTCTACTCTTATTCAATTTTTGACCCCATTTTGCCTCCTCTGCTTTTGTTTCCCCTTCATTACTTGCTTATTCACTTTGTTCTTAATCCTTTACACTTGTTTTAATTACAAAATTCCCTCTTTCTACTTACTCCCTGCTTCATGCTTTTCCCCTAAGCTCATATCTGCCTTTTTTTCTGTGCGTCACTCCATTTGCCTGCATACAAAACTATATCTGCTCCTATCCTACTTTACCTTCTCTAACTTATTCCTAACCCCTATCATGCCCTGTTTTTCACCTTTCTGTCATTGGCTCCATGTCAATCTATTTGTGCCCCATTCTGTCAAATGTAGCCACTGGACTGCACTCTCTCTCTCTCTCTCTCTCTCTCTCTCTCTCTCACTTTATCTCAAGAATGCACTGAACTTCCATCCTACTGCCTGTGCACCCCACCTGTTTCTGTCCTCTTCCTGCATCTAGACACTATTTACTCTCTTATTTTCCATTTCATATAATCATTCTACCTGCCTAGCCTACTGTTTATTCCAGTCCCATTTACTTAATATGAGCTTACTCTTATTGTTTATTATTTATTTATTTAAATTTGTTAACTGGGGTAGACCATTGATCAGAATAACCAACTGTAGTCTCAGCTCCAGAAAGCATTAAAGTTTGGCAATTACAGTTTACTGACATTATATCTATATAATTATACAGTTGTAGAAAATATAAATGAATTATATATAGTAATAGAAATAGACATACATATATATGCAATTACTGCAGTCACAGATACAGGTAAGCAGGCAACATGTATTGCATTTTTCCATACAGTTACAGACAAATGACTATATCTTTTAACCGAGTTATGTAGATGGCAGAGATCGCTTGCAAGGCAGACGTAGAGTTTGAAGTACTTTAGCAGTGCATTAGTATGACAATATGTTTTAAGGGTTAAAACCGATGGAACAGGAAAGGTTTCAGTAAGTGAGATTGTATGGCTTGATTAGGTGATGATATCCGAGATATTACTCAGGCATTTTACTGTTTTCAGGAGGTGCATTTTCAGGTAAGAACAGAATTTTGGGTAAGATTTTTGGAACTTGTTAACACCTCACTGTTCTTCTTTTCACTTATTGGACTATCCCTTCATCTATCACATAGCCTCCCTAATTTACTACACCTTTTTTCTGCCCTCGGTGCTGTACTGTACTAGTCTGCTGTTTCCTGCTCTAATCTGCATTTCCATAGCTCTCTGTTGGTGTTACGTTACTCTGTAGTGACAGGATGCTATTCTAACCTGCTGGCCATTATTTTAACCATTGAAGAGTATCGGTCTCAAATATTTACTTCAATAATTGGAGACAATGTCATAGATATGCAGCAGTAAATGCAATAAGCAGAGGTACATTTTAAGCATCAATAGTTTTCAGATAGAATTGTGATAAAATATTATTGGCAAAAACATATATTATCTAAAGAAGTACTTTTTAATTGTAATGTCGGGTACAATTGTCTTAGTAATCAAAACATTGCTGTTACAAAATCAGAAAATCTACAAGGGAAGAAGAAACATTTTGAGCCATAATCAAAGACCTCCCTGAATATCAATAACATATGAGAGGTCTACTGAGAAGCTCTGCCTACTCTCTGTTAATCTCTGTATTGTGGTACTGATTGGGCTATTTAAACCCCACATGACCCTGATGCATAACTCTGCTATAGATTCTTTTCTGGTTTTACTCCAAGTCTTTGCCCTGGGCGGCCACAGTGGTGCAGCGGTTAACGTTGTTGCCTCACAACAAGTGGTTCTCCAGTTCGATCCTTGGCTGGGGTGCCTTCTGTGCTGGGTCTGCATGTCCTCCCTGTGGTCGCATGGGTTTCCTCCGGGTGCTCCAGTTTCCTCCCATATCCCAAAGATATGCTGTAGGTGGACTAGATATTCTAAATTGACCCTAGATGTGAGTGCATGCATGTGTGTACCTTCTGTGGAAGGTTGGGTGCCGGGCTGGCAACTCGACACCATAAAAAAAAACTCAACTGCCAATCATGAGCTGACAGGTGATCTGCTGTGGCGACCCCTAACTGGGAAAAGTTGAAAGAAGAAGACTCCAAGTCTGCCCTACCTCATAAACAGACAAGTTGAAACCCTACCAATATAAAATTTGATAGCGCTTGTCTGTGAATTATAGCAGGGTTACTACCTGACCTGCTTTCACAGGAAGGCCACAAAACATGAGATTTTAAAATTACAATTATTTGCTAATTGTTCTTTTTTTTTTTTCCAGTGCATGTAATTCTGTATCTGAAACATCTCAATATGATATTATCTGCAAACCATGGGCTTTTATTTTTTGCAAGAAAGAAAAAAATGGCTCCCTACTGAAATGTTGACACTCAAAACACAGAGTGCCAACAAGCCAAAGTAGGGCTGAAAATCCAGGAGAAGGGCAAATCATGAAGATCGCTCTCCTCATTTAAACTGTTTTTTTTTTTTTTTTTTGTAGAGAGGCAAGCCTTCCACACCCCCAAGCTTGTATATACCAACTCTGAGATCACAATACCTCTGAGAAAAGGGAATATTCTTAGAAATGGTAATCTCAGACTTAGTATATGTAAGTCCATTGTTTGGGTCATTCAGTCTCCGTGTGTTGTGACTGACTGTAGTGGGTCCTGACACTTCAAATGTTTACCTGGGGGGGGGATTGTTCTATGTATTGATTGCAGTACTGTTTATCCTGCATAATTGTATGTCAGAGAAAAAAATGCTCCACTTTTGTATCTGAAGAGGTGAAAGCCTTATCACAGAGCCCATTACAGCCACTCGCTAGCTAGCGATACTCATGCATAATTTTGTGTTGCACAACGCAATGGCATTCTTACAGAGCCATCGTTATCTACCTCAATCACCAGTTATAATCTCTTTTGCTTTTCAGATTTTCCTTAGGCACCTTTACATGACAGATTTGCTCCAAAAGCTAGATTTATGGCTGAGTGACAATTATTTACTCACAAATATGTAAAATGAGTTAACCTCCCCTTAGTGTTATTCTCAGAAAACATATTTAACAAAAACAGTTGCAAACAGATATACCATGCTGCTGACAAAAAGATAACCTAAGCTGTATGCAGTCCAAGCAAGGATGGCAGGTTTTTGCTACACATACATCACTCCAGTATACCTGTATATGATCCATTCTTGTCTGTGAAGTAACCTGAACATCACCACTGACATTTTGTAGTGCTGATGCTGACAATGCATTTAATTTCCTCATCACTCAGACTGCAAAATACCATTTGTTTCAGCCAGTTTTAAATCATACCTTTCAGCCTCCATTCATGTCCTGCTTTTCTTCTTATGTTCCCTATCTTTAGCTTCATCCCCATCTTCAGCTCCATCCTCCTATCTTGCTGCCTTGGAATTTAGTGTATCAAGATGACAATATAGCTTTGTCGTTGCTCATGCAATGCATGCTGGGCTGTCTAATTTTCCCTATTCCCTGTTCTCCCGGTACCTTGCCGAGTGCTGCTACACATGCCTTCTGCCAGCCTGAATCACCTTTTTATCTTTATGGCTGATAGAACTAAGCAAAACATTCTACGTGAAGCTTTGATAATGTCTGTTAAACAGAATTGGTAATGTCTATACCTCTGGAACCTCTTTTTGTGGCATGCTGTTTGGCTAGCTTGCTGCCCTTTTAAATTATCTTGGCTTGATTCATCTTTGGGCTGAAGGAATCTGTAATAGATTTTTCCATAAATTCCCCAAAACAAAATGCAAGATTTTGCTCTGTTTAACATTAAATTGCAACATCTACTCACCTGTTCACACTATAAGTCATGTATCGTTTACTACCACAAAGGCCATGGTATCACCAGTTTAAAGGCTAATCTAGTCTTCCAACCACAGTATGATCTCTGATACAAAACAAATGAACTAGCACCATTTCTAGCAAAACACCTTGGGTAATAACTTTTCATTTACTCTCCCCTAAAGTGTCACCCTCTACGTCTGGTAATTTAGATGTTTCCTAAACTCTCCAGTATTTTAATTACCACATAGCCTTATTGTTCCCATACAAATTATAAGAATATGCTGTCAAGATGCCTGGCTAATTCCAGGTGCATCATATGTTCCCTCTCTACTGTGCTGAAAGACAAACCAGCAGGCAGTCCAGTATCATGTGCTGGTGGCTAGTGGCCATAAGGCTTTACAATGTATACAAAACCAATAAGAAATGCCACAATTCCATCTATTTTCTCAGACGTTAGACAGTGCTTCATGATGAAGATCATTTTATTGTGCTGTTGTATGCTATACAAGAAGCAAATCACTGTATCCAGCTCCCACATTTGAGTTATTAGCAGGCTGCAGCAATAGTTTGAATAATTCTGTACTTACACGCAGTGACAAACTAAGCAGAAATCTATTTTTGCACAGTTTTTCTCTCTACCTCTTTGAGAGTCTGATTTCTATGTATATTTCCCATGTTATCACACCAGCATACATCTTAAGGGATCTGTTCTTTACAGTCACCAGTGTTAGGCCTTTTAACAGCTTTCTATTGTTATTAAGAAGTAATAAGACTCTGCCAGACTGGTGCTTGTTACATTCTTTAATGCATTCCTCCAAATTATAGGCAGTGATGTGTGTGATCGTGTGTGTACGTTTACTTGTGCATGAGCATGACATGTCTGCAGGGTAGGTTAGGTTATATCTTCTCAGCTATAAATGCTGTATTCTTAACATACATTGTAGCTTTTGGCAGCTCTCATACAGCACAACTTTTTTTTAAGCAGCTTAATAAATTCTATTCTAGATTTATTTCTGTGACATGGGTATATTAAATAAAGCAGTCAGAGCAAACTTTCATCTCTTGTTTTAAGGGGCTGAAATCATGATTTTGGTTTTCTTGCTTCATTTTTCTTTCCCACTTTTGCATTCCTCTTGATCAGTTTTTTTAAAAATCTGCATCGATCTTCCCAGCTCTTGCACTGACTACATATGTCTTTTTGCTTTCTAATAAGGTTTATATTAGTTTTATGTCATCACTTGCTAGAACGAGTCCTGAATTGCAGAGACTAAATGGTCAAAAAAATAGAATTGCATATATTAAGTCTGAGATGCCATTTCTTATAATATTCCCTTTTCTCTAAGGTATGGCAATCTCGGAGTTGGTATATATAACTTCGGGGGGGGGTATGAGGGCCTTTCCCTGCACATGGGGCTTGTCCACTCTGCAAGAAGCATTTTTAAGGAGAAGAGTGTTTTCGGTCTTTTTTTTGGCTTGATGGCACTCGGCATTTCAAGTGCCAACATTTCATTAGGGAGCCAAAGATTAAAGCCAAGTTACTTTAGTCAGTACAAGAACAAAATTGCAGCATATCTGAATCTGCTCAAACTGGAGAGTTTGTTGGATCATCAGCTGTCACCATAATCCTGAAACTGGCTAAATTCTTACCGGAAATTTTAAAACTTTGGTTTGATTACAACAAATACATCTTCTGACATGCACTCAGCATGCACAGAATTCAGCAAATTCCACATTAGTTGCATGATTATGCAACATTCATCTAAGCAAACTTTTGTAAATCATGCATAACGAGGCATACATTGAATTTATTAAAACACATGTAAATTGTACCAGCATGAAGCTGTGAAATACAGCCTAAGAGAAATAATGTAAAATAAAATGTTGATAACTAAACAATTTCCTGTTCAATGATATTTTTATTTCTCCTAATATCAACATCTTGTACTGGAGAAAACAAATAGTCTGTGAAGAGTTAATGAAGACAGATACCTGGTTGTGTTAGAGATTCCAAGATTTCTCAAGAGAGTAAGTGAGGCTGTGTTGTCCATCTACATCAACACTTTGATACCAGACACCATTACACTTGAGACTAACAGAGATACAGCTTTCTTTCTTTAAAGGAGTACTTGTCATGTAGATCTCCTCCATTAAAACAGGCAGACTGACTATGTGTTAAGACACTCCCAGGGAAATTATTGCTGCCCAACATATAAGGAGATACAGCTATCTGCATGTGCATAGCTCCAATGTCCATAATGTAAGAAATAAACCTCTCTTTTTTTGGGAAAATACTGATGCTATAAAGAATAAAGACTCAAAAAAATAAAACTGGGTGGTATTTCCTCAGTGGCATATCACTGAAGCTCACATCTCTGACAGTGAAGTCAATGAACTCCTACTCACTCACAGTACCAACATTTTTCAAATACCTGGAATCAATAAAGGATACTACATAGGAGCGTCACGCCATCACCCCTCCCTCCAAGACATGCATAGGTATACTAGTACTTGCATATTATCAACTTTCACTGTCAGAAACTGCACAAGGAAAGTTCAGCAATACATCAAGTGAAGAAAAGAGTTGCAGACATGAATAGAACTAGTAGATTAGACGAGTAATGGCAGGGAAGCCAGGATAGTACTAGGTGTGCCAACAGCACTGAGCCATGATAAGTAAATAAACTGTTTCTGGAGGTATATTTTGATAGTGTGACTTTCAAATGCAAGTGAAACAGTACAATTATTGATTTTTTCCCCTTGAATCAAGAGATATGGCCTGAAATTTAAGAGGTAAAACAGTAACATACAACCAAGTTTTCGGTATGCTAACCCACTGTTCTATGCTACAGACAGGGTCTGATAATATTGATCTGTGATTAGCTGAATTAGAGGCTCCAGTTTATTCCTTGATGCCTTATTCTAGCAATCCTAGCTTTCCTTGGACTGTAACTGCTTTCTGATCCATAATGCAGTTAAAGTTCAAACAGCTAAGCAGAAATGACAAGGATCACCCTCATTACTCCTTTAGAGAACTATATTTTTCTAAGATCAAGAAGAAAAGCATGGCTTTGATTAGTATAGCATTTCTGGAGCCATGAGGCACAGTATTCAAAAAGGAATGATAAAGTCAAGCATTCATCAGCATTCACTCTGTTCCTGTGTGTGCTTTCTCAGTCATTTGACAAATACTCACAACTCCTAACATGCCAAAAATGAAAATTGTGCTTGCATTAGTTTGTACAATTAACACGGAATTTGAAATGCAGTGTAAATATGATAAGCAAGTATCCAACAGATGACAAATGCATTCTCATGATAATCACACAAAAGATTCTGGCCTGCAGTGTGTTGCACTATTCAGTTTCTCAGCACTGATAGAAATATTAACAACAATTCAGATATTTCTTGTGAGCAAATATACTAAAATATATGTAGAAAATGCACCCCAAAATATCTGCTGTTTCAGACTATTAGGTAATTTACCTTGATTTAAAACACTTGTACTTAATTATTCAAACTAAAGCCAGGCATCTACCAAATTCAAGGCATTCTCTGACACAGGACTTAATCTTTATGTACCTATATTATAGAGTACCCTATAGGAAAAGAAGTAAGACTTGCCATCACAATGGCAGATTTCCTATGTTTTTACTCATAAACAGTTCATTAAGAATGTAAAAGTAGCTATGTATAATAGGTTGAAAGTACGTCTTACTCATGCATTGTTTATTAAGAATATAAAAATGTACAATAACAGTTTGAAAGTACACATCTCCTGCTCACAGAATTTTACATTAATTCAGTATCTTCTCCTTCGAGTCTTTTTTTTTTCACACTCATTACCTTTTTATGCCTTATTTAATGGAGGGCTGCAAACATGCATTAGAACAAAAAAACATTGCAAGTTTATCAGCCTACACATAATCAAGTCAAGTCACATTAGCCAGTTATTTCAACAATTTCAAAAAATATGAGGTAAATATATCTAAATCCATTTGGATAAATTTCTACACGAAAAAATACACTAACACATCTAAATCCATCTGGATAACTGAATGTGAATATAACTATGCTGGATAAAGCTGCATTTATTATATAAAGTAATGGACTGACATCTACTGTAGCACTGAAAATTATTCAGAGTTTGCAAACTGCATATGCTATTAACCGTGCAAGTACAACATTAAATATATATTTAAGAATGGCATTTAATGGAGTAGTAATCAGAAAAAGCACAGGCAGAAACAGAGCACACATTAGAAGCCATCTAAAGTGAAAAGCTGAACTAATTTCCTGACATTTTTCAACTATAGCCCAAAATGTTCGGGCAAATGGAGCTATTTTTGATTTCCTGAATCCCATGCTAGATTTTCTGAGCACTAATGACAATGGTTGACAAATGTCTAAACTCACTGCTGCTACTTCAAGGTCTTTATCAAGGGAAAGGTACAACAGAACAAGCGTAGAAGTAAAATTGTCATTTTCTCATGAATGCCTCAAAAATACACTCAGTCCCACCTCCCCACACAAAAAATACATACATATATATATATATATATATATATATATATATATATATATATTTTGTTTCCCCCAGTCTTAGCCCAACAATCCCTCTACCTTTACCCATGTGGCTGGAGATGGCAAGCTTGTTGGGATTAAGGCCATTATATCTTCCACCTTGGGGGCACACTCCCTTCAATGGCTCCTCTGAGATTACTGTCTTCTTAAGGGATTTATGCCTCTATATGCCATGTTCCCCATGCACTATGACAGTGCAGGTTCAGCTGTCTTGTAACTCCCCCTAAGTCTCAACCATGTGGTGAGCCATGGATGCATCCCTTCTCCCATTATGGAGTAGCAGCAACTTACTGATGTCCTCCAAAGCCAATTCATATAGACACCTGATCTGCTAAATGAAATCTGTTTGCCTGCAGCATAGTCAGGACTTTCTCTTAATATATAATGGAACCAGCTAAAAAAATCCATACAAACAGAATAAAACAATTAATAATTCATATACCAACATGCTTATGTGCCGAATGTGCTTCCTTAAGTTGAGAACAATTATAAGTCAATCAGACATTTAAATGTGTTATAGCCAAGTTAAAATCAAAGTCCCTTGATGTTTATGCAATGTTTGTGACTTTAAAGGGTTAATTCCATGGACTTATTGTCACATTTTGAAACATTTAAGTGAACAGGACTAAACTAAATTAAGTGTTTTCTTTAATAAAGCTTTTCCTCATTCTTGAGCCAAGTGCACTTTTGTTGGGCATTTATGTTTCTTGTTGCTCGGAACTACGGTATAAAATGTTGAGCCGCATTTATCCAAAAATTTTGTCCCCAAAACGTACAGTGGCATTCAGTCACTACCAATACTTACTGAAAGTTGATGGAAAAAACGTATAATTTTAACAAGTCTCAGTATTATTATTAATTGACCAGGAAAGTCCACTGGATCAAAGTCCCATTTTCAGTGAAGGCCCGGGGGAAAAGGCCCACATACATAACAAATAAAAACTTTACAGTGACAGATTATACAGACAGAAGGTGAACTAATAAAAACAGACAACGTCAATGCATAGTAATGCTCTAAAAAGGCAGTTTTGAGTCTGTAGTCCTCTTGCTGGTATCAGGCACCAAGATCGTTGCCTTTTCCTGTGTATCATTTTGGTGACTTAGTTTTTTTTTCACATCAGTCCCAAATACAGACATCTTGCTAAAACATAGATCTCTCAGAAGGGAATAGGCCTTAGAAAGATGATTGCTGAGTACCAAAAAAATGAAGTCTGCTGAGAGACAGCAGTCCCCCACATCGACCCGTTGAAAGCTCAGCCTGTGAGCACTGTCTGACTGACTAGCTCAGAGTAACACAATAAACAAATGTATAGTGTGAGAATCAGACCTGGGGCTGCTGCAAGGTACAAGTTCATAGGTTCATAGGTTGGTACTAGGCTATTGGCCCTAGGGCCTATACAAGCCTAGCCATAACAATTCCCTGGCTATTTCTTCTCACAGTATTTACTTCCCTGGACCCCTATCTAGCAGGGTGACTGATGTGATCCCCATGGTGAATTTCCTATCTCCCATTCAATCATCAAGTTTCCTTTTGAAGAGGGCCAAAGAGGCGCTCTGCTTGACATGTATGGGCAGTCTATTCCAGAGTCTGGGGAGACTGCTGAGAGACAACAGTCCCCCATAGTCTTATATCTCTGGGAGACTATCAGCTCATATCTAAAATGAGTAATATCTTCATTACCTGATAAGTGGGCCCACATTCTTATCCCTATTTTCCGCTCATTTTCAAAACAGTCCCCCACCCCAATGCAGAGGGATGGAAAGCAGGTCATAAAGAAGATACATCAATAACGGTCCATTTACAAATGCCATCTTATAATCTTAACCACTCCTTATTTTGCTCCAGATATAGTCTCAATGTATTGCAATATGCTTGTAGTACTTGCACTATATTCTTAGCACCAGTCTTAACTAAATGCAAAGTATCTGCACAGACCTCTGTCACTTGAATAGATCCAAACAGAGACTCCTTCAACAACACAAAATGTTCTAGCTTCCATGGCAACTTCAGTCTCCTACCACCACAGAAAGCTATTTTCAGACTTCAGGTCTTATAGATTTTTGGCAGGCTTTGGACAGCTATCTCACCATGGGTCTTGTCTGGTAATGTACACCAATGGCAATCCATGACTTATGTAGTACTTAAAAAAAATTCTAATGCAATCTTGTTTCACTTGCAAAACTGCCAAACAGAATTATACAGTGGAAGTGCCTGAAGGAGGTATAGCCCTGTGAGATATGAAGAGATTTTTATTGCAATAACATTCTGTTCCATTGGGATATCTAGAGATCTCCATCATGACAAAGCAGTCTAGTCAATCATGTGCAGCTTTTACATTCAAGCCTTGTACCCAGCATGGATTAGAGGTAGTTAGACTCCACAAACAACATTTTCTTTTCCTGTAAAAGTAGTGCATCTTTAACAGCTTCAAGGTAAAAATGACAGTGTAACACATGCCATTTTGAGCACTGTTCAGACAGCAGACATAATATGACTGCTAATACAGCTTCAGATTAAATACCGTAGTTCATATAACAGATGTTTTTACAACACAGTGATATTCTTTCTACATGTACAAATTTAGTTTATAAATTCTGCATGGAAAAGTTCATTAGCATTCATAATTCTGTGGAAAGGTGTGCTAACTGGGTTTCATTCTGTAGTATCCTAGTTCAGAAATATGAATCATCATAGTATTTTTAAGTTAATCCACAGATGATATTCAGAGTTTTTAAAATTATCTTCCTGCATAATAGAAGATACAAAGTCTCTCAGAATTCGTATTTTTTCTCTAAAGGTTATGGTATTATAAGAGACAAAAAAGGGCACCTGAACTGTATGATAGGCTTATAGCAATGATAAGCCTCATTTTATGAGCCTTGCCTGTTGAAGTACATGGAATTAATACTAAGCAGACAGAATATTACATATTCAGAAAACTGGATGAGGGTGCAAAGATCAGAAGTCAACAATTAGTTCTGGCATTCATACTGATTAATAAGGGCATATTTTCATCTTTCTTAACAATGAGGTCAAACATGTTCACCTGGAATATATAACCTGAGTATCACATCTTGGTATAGTAAAGGCATGTCTACATATTTCTGCATTAGTCACTAATTATAACTCCTTTGACAGCATGGTTATATATATGTTATGTATTGCGGCAAATGGCTAATAATTTAAAAAAAATGATTTAGCAACCCTTTTCTTATACAATGTGATGCTTTAAGAAAATGAAGTTAAGTTAATGTCATCATTTTCCATCTTTTCTTCGGTTGCATGCAGACTGTAGTGTTCTTTTCTTCATTGCTGTGCATTTAACCAGTTAGCCCTACTTACTAAACCGATGCATTGCTTTTTAATTATTTAATCTCAGTCATATAAAGAATAAGGGAGGATGCACCAGTGAGACAGACTAGGGTTACCACCTGTCCCACTTTGCGAGGGACAGTCCCTCTTTGGGCAGTTGTGTCCTGCAAAAAAATTGTAAAAATGGCAAATGTCCTGAGATTTTAGGACAAGATTATTTCCTATATTTTATGTAATAGTTGCATAAAACAGTTATTCTGTATCTGAAACACCTAAATATCATAAGAAGCAGAATAAGCAACTAAAACGCTACAAGAATAAGCTTTTATTTAGGCAAAAAAGTGAAGTTCCGTCCTTTGTACTGGCCGTGGGTATGTTTTGGCCTGCTAAATCTGATGTTTGTACCAACAATGTCCCACTTTGGGCATTTGAAAAGGTGGCAACCCTAAGACAGACAGCTGGAGCCCTGATTACAGCCCAGAAGATGTAAGTTTAGCATATTTGCAATATGCTTGTAGTACTTGCATTATATTTTTTGTGCCAGCCTTAACTAAATGCAAAGTATGCATGGGTGACTGATGGTGCACATAGAGAGGATTGGTGTGCCTATCCTGGAGATAGGGAATTTTCTGACCAGAGGTCTTGTAAAGCCCTGGAAAAGACCTGGAGTGAGAGAGATCTCCAAACTTGTAATTCAGGTGGTTTGAAATGCATAGCTGCCCTAGAGGCCCAGAGTGGGAAAATCGTCAGGAACACTATATTACCTGCCCCATTTAGTAGCATAGCCAATTTCAGCATGCTGCTGGAGGCTAATGCTTAAAACATAAAGTGTCACCAAGCAGCTCCTAGCACATCTTGTGGTGCAGCCATTAGTTTGCCTCCTGACAGCATGTACGTAGAGTTTAGCACCTCAATATGCAGCAGCTCCCCTAGTAGTGGGCATCCTCGTGGTAGGGGATCACACCACAGAGCTGCTTTGGATGGAAGATACAGAAATAAGATTATTGGATTCAGGCTGTGGGGAAGCCTGAAATCTGCAGAAGCAGTGGGGAACCAAAAATGAGCAAAAGTAAATAAAGCAGTAGGTATTTACAGTTTCCCCTAAATAGAAGGGGATTATTGGGATGTGTACTGACAATTTAATCCTGAAATTTTATGACAGAGCTTCTAAACAGATGAACCTATGAACATAATTATAACTTGAAGTTAAGATATTTAATTGGGGTTACAAAGGCCAAAGCTCCCACCATTTTTGTATGGAGGGAAAAGTCATGCACAAAACAAAGTCATCTCGAAGTTCAGTACCTCTAAGATACTTTAGTCTCAAATCCTGTGAGTTAAAATTTTAGTAAGGAAGTGCAATTAGAAGTCGCAAACTGATGGTGGTTAGAAAAACAGTTATCATGTATAATGTGATAAAACCTCATAACTAAGATAACAACTTCATTGACACCACAGCCTCATTCAGATACCTAAGCATCTGGCTTGACCAACCTCTTAACTAGAAGTATATCCAAAAACATATATCTAAAATCAACCACTGATTTTCCTGGCTCAGAAAATATCTGACTTTATTTAATTTCCAGCTGGGGCATCCACTGGGAAAGGTATCCTGCTCTCACAAATTTAGTATGGCTTACACTTGCTTGCCACCTCCTCTAACAAAAATACATCCACACCTTATCTACTAAAATATGCCACTTCATCAACTATTCCCCTCATCTTGAACAGCGTTATCTTACTTTACCCAAGGCAAACTGGCTTCCAGTAGAAGCCATGTTCAACCTACTTCTGTTTTCCCAACTCTGCAAATTACTACTTCCAAATATGCCTTTCTCCATTTGCAATGAAAATTATCACCAGTGCCCCAACCTAGAACCTTAGAAGTTAGGCACAGTAGGCCTTACTCTCCAAACTCCATCTACTAAACTATATAACTTTGACTCGAGCTTTGCTGTACTTATCCCAAAACTGTGACAATCCCTTCCTCAACATTTCTTTGATCATACTAACTATACTAAATTCAGGACACAACTCAAACAGTATCTGTTGGAGCAATAAAAATGCAAATGACAGAATGTAGGACACATCACTTAATAAACCTCTCTATCCACTAAGTTAATTCCCCCTCACATCACCTTATTTATGCAACTACTGTACCAGTTACCACTACGTGCATGCTTCCTGTAAATATGTACAGAACTTCTCTTTTTCCTTTATCGCTATTATCTTGCAGCAATTACTTTTCTCAGTCCATCGGTCTCCTTGTACTCTGTATATTCACCATTAATTATCCTAGCTAATACTGCATCTCACTCTTTTATTGCTAATCCTCTGATTTCACTTTTCCTCTAATAACATGTAGACCTCAGCATGATAAAATATTTGTACATTGATCTGTCTTCTTTGTGACCAGATTGTGTTCCTCTGTTGGTTGTATTTGTTATATATCTGTGACTACTATTTTGAATGTAATCCAGACTGAGCATGCATCTGATCATTCTCTGATAAGTGCTCTACCCAGTAATCAAAACGCAAATAAAAAATATATATAAATAAACTTGAAATTTTAATCTCTGAATATTAGTATTACATGCAAGGGTATTTTTCCTAACGCATTAAGAATGTATTTTTAATAATGCTGGACATCCTATCCTTTTTCTACTCAGACTAGACGGACAGTCATTACCTGTTATCAAATTCCACGTTAACTAAGATTTCCATGGTTCACTCATCTGATCTTCTGCAGTGAAGCTCTCTTTGAATGTGCAACATTGTACTGAAATAAGGGAAGACCACAGTGTCGGATCTGGTAAGAGTAGGCTGTCTTCTGCAAAAAGCAGTACTTGGAATTGAATGCATTAGGACCATGCAGCAGGTAAAATTTTCCCAGAGTACAAGCCCCCCCCCCCCCCCATTCCATAATGCACTGTGGTTCAGGTTTGTACAGATCTTCATTACTGCACTAAGTTATAGGACTGGAAATAATCATAAAATGCATTTCAGTAATTTTTGGAAAAATCTATTACAAGTTAATGAATACTGTTAATCTTTCATCTCTTCCTTCTTCTTTTATCTTCTGAAATACTTTTCAACTACATAAGGTAAAACTTTTATTTTTATCACAGACTTTCTTAGTTTTGTGCTGGGCCTATGTCATTCCCACTATTCATTTAATAATGTAGTTAATTTTCACACGTTTTTTCCATCTTCACATTTTTATCTTTCCACATTTCAGTCCTTTGTGGTTTAAGAATGGAAGTGTTTTTCAGCAACATTGCCTGTAAGACGAATATTCTACCCATGACGGGTGCATCTACTGTATGCATCGCCTATCTGGGTCTTAATGCTAACTACCTCTTTATCCTCCCTAATGACTGCCAAGGAACCCTGCCTCTGGGCCTGCAGCCCTTCTGGAAGTTATCTTCGCTGTTAGTGTGCCTCCATGATTGTTGTTGATTGTAGTCCTTCATACTGCAATAAAACCACATGTGGCATTAGTCCCCTGCCTCACTGAAAGGGAGCATTTAATAAGATGGAACTTTACACTGAAAAGCAGTCAGGATTTCCACTCCTTTCCCATACTTTGCAGCCCCTTCTTATTAGAGCCAAAAAAGAACAAGAACCTCCAGCCCATTCTAGACTTAAGTGCCCTAACTCATTTATTTCCCAGATAAAGTTTCCATATGTTAATTTTGTAGTTTGTCCTTCCCTGCTTGGATCTCCCAAATACCCATCTCCTCAGCAAAACAATGAATGATCCATGAGGGATTTTCCCTTATAGGTCAATGAGTTTTATCCTGCAGTTTACTGAAAATCTGAATACCTAAAAGGAATAATTTTGATCAGGCCTTTGTTACAGGATCCTGTACCCCACTGGGACTTGCACTTAATAGTCTGTCCACTCTGAGACTGCAGCTTCACCAGATTCAAAATAAATTTCATTAAAGACCCCTTTTCTGGTAGCTTGAACTTCTGCTAGAAGAATTTCTGAAATGTGTGATTCTTCACTTAAGCATGAATGTTTGGCATTTCACAAAGCTGGTGGAAGTCTCTTCCCTAATCCTTCATTTATGCCAAAAGTTACTACAAAAAATAATCTCAACTGATATAGCCATTTTCCAGTATTTTTCCTAAACTGCTCTGTTTATGGGCTGTATCTCCTAAACTGTATGGAGCTGCAACAGTTGAAATGCTATTTTCACTTGATCAAGTATATTGACAAGCATACTAAATTATTTTTGGCCTTCTCAGATAAAAAGTTGGCCAAAAGGTTTTCTGAGTTCCATTAGATAGCTATCTTTCCAATTGAGTTCACTTCTGTTACTTGAAGTATTATAGGCCTCGTCCATCATTTCCAAAGGCAAATGTCACTACAGCTATATCTACACCCAGAGCCTTCTTCACGAACATAGCATCTGATGACATTTTGCATCAGCTACTTTGTCTACTTTCAGCAGCTTTTCCAGATGGAGATGATGTCTAGTCTGTGTCTTCCTTCAGATCCATCATAAGTGATATGTTTCCATAATGGGGACTGCTCATAAGTATTTGCTTGAAACAGTCCTTCTTTTCCATATAGTTTAAAGACTTCTTAAAAAGAGAAATGCAGTCCAGTTATACATGGATAAAATGTAATAAAAATAATATGTATTATCTATGCTCTCACATTCGTACAATACTTTCACAATTATCTTAACTTGTCAAACCACTGGCAGAATGTCAAAGGATATTTGGTTTTTTTTTTTGTTTTTTTTTTTCAGTTTTATTCAAGGGTATCCTTGTGTGACTGAACCACATTTCTCTTGTTTGTATTCTGACATATAATGTGACTTAACTTTTTCTAATGAGCTTTCTGTTTTTATTATTGAATGTTCTCCTATCAGATATAAAAGCTATGTATGCATCATAATGTTAGATATGAAAGAGAAGGATTAGCCTCTGTAACATATACTACCATCTTCCCTTTCCTTCTGCAATAGTTGTTCTCGAATTCCTACTCACTTCATTTTCTAGCGCATTAGCATGTCGAACTACAAATCTAGAGAGGTTTGAAACTGTGGTGCATTATGGGATAGGAGAGGGAGTCAGAGATAAGGAAAGCTTTACCTCCTTAACAGTCCTAACACATGTTGACCTTAGACCTGCTTTTACAGGGAATGAACACAGACAACCCTCTCCTCCTCCCAACAAATTCCAACACATGTGAGAGATGCAACCATATAGCCAAACTGGAGGCTAAGCTCTCTCAACTCAGTACTGGCGTAACCAGTCAGGAGGAGAAGGAAACCACACTCACTACAATTCCAGTCTCACATAGACCTACCACGACAACAAACCAAACACATAAACACACAAAAACATACTCAGAGGCTCTAAATAAAAATCTGCCTAAGCAGCAGAGACCTCCAAAGCAGACACCCAAGCAACCGCTACCCCAAAACAAAACACGTACAACACATAGCTCACAAAGCCAGTGTGCGAACAGTCACAGCCCTTAAGGCTAAACAACACACCTGATACACTTGTAATAGGTGACTCTATCATCAGGCACACTGACGTCCCGCTCACCAGACTGAACAAGGAGAAGGTCACGGTGAGCTGCCTGTCGGGCGCTAGGATCCGCCACATAACACAAGCACTCAGGTCACTCCAAGGCAAGTACAAATATGACTCAGTCATTGTCCATGCTGGTGTGAATGACCTGAGACATACCTCCCTGGACTACATGAAAAGAGACATAGAGGAGCTCTCTGAGCATGTAGCCCAGGCCGGTATGACCGTGACCTTGAGTAGCATCTTACCCTCACCAAGAATGATGCCACAATATGAAGACAAGATGATCAATTTCAACAATTGGCTTAAGTGTTGGTGTCAGTCAAAGGGGATCCAATGCCTGTCAGCCTGGGATGACATGCTCGACAAGCCACGATGCTTCGCTAGGGACGGCTTGCACCTGTCACCCCTGGGCTTTTGGATATTGGCAAAGGCTCTTGCTACCCCCATAGTGCCTTTTTTAGGCAAGGCTCAAAAGACAAACCCACCTCCATAGGTATCACAAGGGATAAGAAACTAAGAGTAATGCTACTCAACGCCAGAAGTCTAAACCTCAAGATGCACACACTCGAAACTCTCCTTAGCATGGAGAACATCGATATCTGTGCAGTAACAGAAACCTGGTTCAAGGCTCCCGAGAGCACCCCAGCACTACCAGGTTATACCTCATACCATGCTTTTCGGCCCCAAAACTTGGACCGAACCACAAAAGGAGGGGGAGTATCAATATTTGTCAAAGATACCCACACCTCCAGGTTGGTGGCACAGCACGAAGCATCGGAGACTATCTATGTGCAACTAACTGTGGGTAAAACTGCCTTCCAGTTTATAGCCTGCTGCAGACCACCCTCCCAAACAAAGGAACCCCACTCGGCTTTCCTGACAATACTGGAAAATATGAAGGTCTCTCCAAACACCATTATATTGGGCGACTTCAACTACCCAAACATAGACTGGGAGCATTACTCTAGCTCCAACACCCTAGCCCAAAGGTGCCTAGAATTTATAAACTCAAATGCTATGGAACAACTTGTTACCACTCCCACAAGAGGGGAAAACATACTGGACCTGATCATCACCAACATGGGGGCACTATGCTCCAGACCAGAAGTGTATCCCTCACTGGTAAGATCAGACCATAAACTAATCTCACTGGATATTCCCATCCTGACCCCACCCCATTCCCAGAAAACCACAGTGAAAAACTTCTCTAAAGCAAATTTCACACGCCTCAAAACCGAAGTGAAATCCTTCAAAGCCCCCGGGCCTGTGGAAAATACGGCCCAGACCGCAGAATCCTTTACAAACGCATTCTATGAACACCTTCAGGAATGCATGGATCATGCAATCCCAAATAAAAGCAAGACCCAATCCTCCAAAGGCAGACGTCCTGTCTGGTGGACCCCAGCCATAAACAAACTATACAATAGAAGGAGGAAGCTCCTACATGATAGAGCAAAATCCCAAAAAGGGAAGGCATCTCTGATCAGTATTAGCAAAAAACTATGGGCACTCATAAAATCGTCTAAGGCCAGCTTCGAGAGAAAAATTGCACAGGACATGTTATGTTAGGAACCTGGGTGGGAATTCCCAGATATGCTCAGAATTAGTCCAAAATGACAAAAAATACACTGAGCCCACAGACATTGCCAACATCCTAGCTGACAGGTTCAGTGCAAACTCCCCCCCCACCAAAAGGGCAAATATCTATCCCAACAGAGTGCTGCCCCCCTGACATCTCAGATGCTCAGGTAAGAGCCGCCCTCTCCAAAGCAAAAAACACAGCATCAATGGGACCAGATGGTGTCCCGGGCTGCGTCCTACATGAACTCCAAGAAGAGCTAAACCCAAACATAAAACTACTGTTCAATCTTAGCCTTACTACAGGATATGTACCCAAAGAGTGGCGTGCAGCAACAGTGGTCCCTCTCCACAAAGGTGGTGCCTCAACGGATCCTGGAAACTATCGCCCCATAAGCCTGACTAGCTTGGTCTGCAAAGCTATGGAAAGGATCATCATGGACCTCATAAATAAAGATATTGGGGACCTACAGACACTGGATCCTACCCAGTTTGGCTTTGTTAAGGGCAGATCCTGCCTCTTAAACCTGGTTGATTTCTTTGAAACAGTCACCAAGGCCATTGACGAGGGGAAGGTGGTCCACACAGCCTACCTGGACCTCGCAAAAGCCTTCGATACAATACCCCACTCGGGCATTATAGATAAGCTCACCAGCTTAAATATAAACCCCTATGTCACTAGATGGGTTGCAAACTGGCTCAAAGACAGAACCCACATGGTTAGAATTGCTGGAGCCATGTCAGACTCCAAACTAGTTACAAGTGGCATCCCACAAGGCTCAGTCCTGGGACCTCTCTTGTTCGGTATATATTTCTCGGCGGTACAGGCCAACACGGAAGGACTGTGGCTGACCAAGTTCGCAGATGACTGCAAACTGGGCGCCACAATCAACTCTCCAGCCGACACAAGCATCCTCCAAACTGGCCTCATAGAAACAGACAACTGGTGCCAGAGCCATGGCCTCAAGCTAAATGCCAAAAAGTGTATAGTCATCCCCTTTGGCAAAATCAAAGTGCCCACAAATTACCACATAGGTGGCAATCCATTAAGTACAGAAGAAGTCATTAGGGACCTGGGGACCCAAGTTGATAGCAATCTCTCATTTGACAACCACGTGGCCAAAGTGGTTAGAAAAACATTTTATATAGCCCACCTAATCATGAAGGGATTTACATCTAGATCAGGGGAGGTCACCGTGCCTCTTTACTCATCCCTCATCAGGCCCATAATTGAGTACAATGCCCCTTTTGGGATGTACCTTACCAGACACCTGCAGCAACTGGAAAGACCCCAAAAGTACCTCACCAAGAGGATCAAAGGGCTCAAACAGACGCCATATGCTGCCCGGTTAAAGAAACTCCAGCTCTACTCAGTGGCATACCGCCTGCTCAGAGGCGATCTGTGCCTGACATATAAAGCCATGTCCAACCCGGAATTAATGGACATGCTGCACCTCAGAAAATCCAAATCCCATCAAGCTACGCGCTCGAGAGACTTGAACCTCAGCACTGAAATAAATTGGACATGCTGGAGGGACAGATTCATAACCCAGAGGCTCCCTTCACTCTGGAATAAAATCCCAGTCCAGGTTAGGCAGAGTCCCACATTGACTCTCTTCAAGAGGAATCTTGATGAGTGGATGGGAGATCGTAGGTTTACCCCGGCTATCACTTCTGTGTCACTGTTAGACAGAGGCACAGTATACTAACCTTAAAAAAAGGCATAGCAAAATTAATTTAAAATGGGTGGTGAAAGCCAAACACACTCTGGCTAGGCTTATAAATGCCCTAGGGCAGATAGCCTAGTATGAACCTATGAACCTATGAACCTTCCATGTCTACCATTACTGTGAGTAAATAACTTTGTATACACAATAACAGCATCTTCCATGAGGGGAAATAAATCAATCAGTCTGCCCAAGAAAATAAAATGAGAAAGCAGTGAATAGTCTACTAACAAGTGAAAAACGTAGGCACTGATAGGAGGGAAGGAGAAAGGAATGTGAAGTACTTGAATACTTAGAGTAAGTCAGACCCCACTGAAAGTTAGAAAATACTAACTGTGGTAATCAGTACAATAAAATAATTAACAGGAGATAAGGGGATGTATATTAATTCTGATATTGCAGGTTCTAGGAGTATTCACCATGCTCTGAGGTACAGCAATTTCGGAGTCGTTATATACAGAGTGAGTCAGAGAGAGAGAGAAAGAGATGGATGTAGCAGGGATGGGGGCTACCACATCTGGGGTTCAGAGAATTAAGCAATTATTTTCTGCCTCTTCACATTATTTTCCTACAGTAATATGTGACACCTCTTCCACATTGTATATATTATTCATAGCTAATTTCTCAGTGCCCTTAACTTACTTTTGCTACCTTTAACACTTTGTGATCTATCCTTCGCTATTTCACCCTCATCATCTTCTTCCTTCCTCGGTCATCCCATCCTATTGTCCTTTTTATTGTGCACTTTATTACTATTGGTACAGATTCACACAGCATTTTGTTTGTATTCATAATACTGCTTGTTAACTTGCTTGATTACTGTCATTTATGTTTGTCCAGTCTGAGACTGAAATAAGTCCATTTGTATCAATGAATGAATAAATACACAATGTGTTTCAAAAACTGTAACAGTCAGTTTCAGAATTACTGTTTATCTAGATAAATTTCATATTTCTTTTTAAAGTGTCAGGATCTGCATTACTATGTCATGTACTTCTGATATGGCACCATAGGAAGCATAAAACCTCACAACAAAAGCACGATTTACTGAATACAAGGTAATTTAGAGTCTGAATGGACTTATGTGATAGCCATCATACTACAGTAGAGAAGTATGATGCTAAGAACATACACATGTGTACTTTTTGGGTTACCGTATTGGAAGTGAAGTGACCCCCACAGAGTGATGAGAATACTGTGCTCGTCTTCAGGATGACTGAAATCTAAATTGATCTAAGTGACCAGGAATTCATTTTGGCTGCTACCTCAGATTAGTGTAGGAGCTATAGATCAGGAGTATAACAACTGAAAGACTGGGGCCTTGGTAGCTTGGACCTAAACATATCACAGAGTCAAATGTCCATGAAGCCTGGTAGTACATCAAAAGCTCAGTTAAATAGGTGGGACCTTGGTCATGCAGATCATTAGATATGATCATAAAAAAAAACATTAAAAATGATTCAGTGTTCAGTAAAAGCCAGTGAAGAGATCAGAAAGTAGATGTAATATGACTGTACCTTCAACTAGCGAATTTGGAACTGCTGAAAACTTTCCAGATTAGTGTTTGAAAGCTCCAAGAGAAAGGTATTACAGTAGTTTAGGCAAGATATAACCAAGGCCTGCACAGGCATTGATAAGCTTACTAGTGAAATGAGGTGCTTAACACAAGTGATATTTCTCAGGCAGTGACAGTCAGACCACATAACAGCTGATACCTGATCTGGAAAGGACACAATGTCATCAAGGGTTTAAGATTATGTGCTTTTTATAAACAGACTCCATAGAGGATATTAAGAACAGGAGCTATTGATGACCTTAAATTGCCATGAAAGGCCATGGCAACAATTTTGGATGGGTTGACTTTCAGGCCATTAACTGACACCCAATAGAATATAATCTCTCATCATCCTTAGCCAAGTACAAGTAACCCAGGTACTCCTGATGGCTCATATAACTAGTTTCACTGGCACAGCTGTTAAAGTGTACTTCTCTCCAGTAACAATTATCATACAGTTGAAGCATAAACAAAGTGAAAAGAGCTAAATCCTAAATGAAGCCCTGTGGAACCTTGCAACAGAGGATGTAAGAAGAAGAACTATTAGCCCCAGACACTACGTTTTGAGTGTAACCTGTGAGGCAGCAGGCATAGGAATTAAGGACAGTTCCAGACACCCCACACCAAATCTTCAAATTCTCCAGAAGAAGCAAATAGTTAATGAGGTTAAATGTGGGAGTAGGACTGAACAGGACTTGCATGGAAAAAAAAGTTTTATTCTCATGCTACTAAAAGGCCTTGGGCCACTCAAATGAGAACCATTTCAGTGTTTTATGATACTCAGAACCATCAGTGATATGTATTGCAAAGCCCATGACAACTGGAAGGTATGTCACACTGCTTAGTCACAAACTTTTTGATAAGCTTTTCAATAAAATGATATTATAAATAGGGTGGCAGCTTCCCACAATACAAGGATTCTAGGCAGAACTCTTGAGGATTACTGGAAATGAGGTTTATTTTAATTTAGGAAAAATATATGTATCCTTGAGAAGACATTGAACAGATCAAAAATTGAAAACAGCGAGGGATATCTAGGCAGGCCGAAACTGATGTAGCTGGTCATGGGTGTAGACTGAAATGAGTGAGATGTAGAGTTGGAAATATCTGCATGAACTTTGTAAATTTAAGGTTATCAGACTTATGCCATGACCAATGTGCCAGATCTCTGTCATGAACAAAAATATGCCCATTCCACTTTCAGGAGTGCATCCTGCTTAGAACAGTCCATGTTTCATTGTGAAGAATCAAGCAGTTGGCTGTCAGTCGTGAATTATAAATCTTCCAAATAAGATATGCAGTTTGCAAATTTAATATGTTATTTATATGTTTGATCTGGGTTAATATTAGTGTTGTTTTGAGTTTTCCAGTGGGGCCATCTGGTGGTGGAAAGGAGTCATCGGTTAACAGAGCATTCAGCAAAGTATAGCTGGTTGATTTCCCCATAATGGAATTATTATTCACTGGATCCATGAATAATGCACTTTTCCCTCCAGGGGGGAGTAAAAACTGATCAGTGTTCATTCTTTTCACCCCTGCTAATTTTTCTGCAGAAGGCAGGCTTGTTTTCATTTATACTCCATCCTTCATTCTGCCCTAAGCCTAGAGTGATGAATATAGTAATACCATGGCATTTGTGCTTCTACATGAATAAATAATCCAGTTTCACAATCATAGAAATGCTATAATTAATGACCAGCAGCTCCATATCATCTGCAAAGGTATAGTTAGAAATGTCTAGTCTTTACTGAAATCTCATGTCTTTGGCCCCTCTTACTGATATAACATTTTAAAAAGTGTATTTTTTCCACCTGTTGCATCCATCAACATAAAAAGGCTGAGAATAGAGGTATATTCTTATATCTAAGTGCACAGTATACAAGTTTATGCAGCAGACACTAGCTGCTTCTAAAAGGGGGTCAGAAAAAGTGCACACAGCTGAGTATGTCTAGCTGTACCCTCACACACTTCCACAAAGTAAGGGGAAACAGAGTAATGCAACACCTGAAAGCCTCTCATCAGTAAAATGGAGCACCAGTAACAAGGGCAGTTGATCAAGTTCAAATTCACGTCATGCAATCTCATCTATGGTTCTCTTTGTTCTACACCACGTCCCTAGTCCAGAAATGCACTACCTCAGAAGACTTCAAGCCCACTGTCTTCCTTTTGACATTAGGAATTTTATATATCTGATTGTTTGTTAAGTCGGTGAGAACACCCCAATTCCAGAAGTCAACCAGTTTTCTTCTACAGAAAGCAGGTCAATAAAATATGGTTTGACATGCTTCCAGATGGGTAGCAGCTCTTTTCAGCACACAGTTAATAATTTAGTTTTCACAAGTGATACTATATTATTTGATATGCAAAAATAGGGGGAAAATGATTTGAGAATGACATAGTTTATGTGTTGCATCTGACTACCACAAACCAAATTTGCTGCATCAGGAAGATTGTTTTTTTTCCCACAAAATGTCACAAAATGATTCCGCACATTGAAGCATTTGTTTAATCAGTTCTGATTTAGGAAAGTACTGTTTCAGATGATTAACTGTAGCATAATGTAACTCAATGAATATTCATTGGTTTATTTGTTCTTTGATAGTAGTGAGTGTAAGCCACAGAATCACACAAAGCACACAGTCATACATACCTATGGGCAATGTAGTGAAACATCAAGTTACCTTCAGCATGTCGATGGGATATGGGAAGAAACAAAATATCCTAGTGTGGGCACAAAATAAGAAGGACAAGCAAACTCCACACAAAAGGCACCACATCCAGGAACCAAACAAGGAAAAGAAAACAATTCCGGTGAGGCAGCAGTAGTAACCTCTGTACCACTTTGTCCACTCTCACACTGGCTACAAATTCAGCCAATCGTAGTCTGATCAGAGGAAGTACCGTTTTGTATTAGAAGACTTAGAATGGCAACCTGCTTATTTAACAAAGTAATACATTTCAATTATAACTACTCGGAAGTTTTTTTAAACAGAAGGCTGTTAGTTTTATCATAGCTAGTCTAAAGAATGTGCAGAAAGATTTGGAATTTCATAATGTTGAGCTAGATTTGGAAAAACATGTTTGACATTGAGGGAAGTACTAGAGCAGTGAGAACACAATATTTCAAATTTATTGTGTACATCAACATACAAGTTATGCCTACAAAAATTTCATAAACGTGCATATTTCCTGGGTGTACATGAGGTTGTTCTGGAAAATGCAACGAAGGATTTTATTTACGTTAGGCTTAAGAATTTTCTATGTATGATAGCCAACAGGCATAAGCTCTAATAATTCGTAAGTGTTATGCAAAAGGCAGCTTGCAGTATAATTAAAACAGTGTAATAGGAAATGAGCTTTGCCTTTAAAATAATCAAAATCAATCATTCTGGTTACTTTTCCTTAAGCAGATTACTCTGAGGTTCCTTTGTGATAGTCTGAAGCATCGATATTTTGATAGACTCAACAGTTATTTAAATAAAAAGGCAACAAGATTCACTGCATCTGCTTGGATTATAGATCATTTGGTGACATACCAAAGCTTTCGCTGTTGCTTCCTTTAACATGAGTAAAGTGGAGCTGTAGCATGGTGTCATGTAGCTGAACAAGACATAGGTGTACAGGTGGTCATCAGGCATTGTATCCATGTTTTGTCCAGTGCAAGAGTGAAGAAAGTGAATAATAACATGAAAGAAGCTCACCAGGCTAAAATCATGTGACCATTTTTCCATTACTGCTGTTGAACTGGAAATAGAGATTTATATGTAAGTACTGAGCTAGCTGACCTTGCGGGCCATTTTAAGCCTAACCAGTTTCTGTTTTTGTGCTCACAATAACCTATTTAATTTGGTTATAGAATGACCTTACCCATTCCATGGCCAATAATTATATAACCCTTAATGAGAATAACTGGGATCATTCTACAGATAATCTGAAGGGACCCATGTATGGGATAAAGCATTTAAGAACTGCATCTGTCCATTGGTAGTATACGACATAGTCCTGGAGTAAATTTTCTGTTTCCCATCCATAGATCTATGTTATGCTTGAAAATGGACAGGGATGAACTTTGTTTTATGTGGATGGGGAGTCTGTTCCACAGCAGCGGTATTCTCTGCAAACTATACCTGTCCCTCCAAACCATTCTATTGATGTTTCAGAAAAGGTTTAGATCTTGAGGCTGAGTATTTCTGTTGCTGATGTGCACTAATTCTATCAGTGATTGGTCAGAGATTTGCCTTGTATGCCAGAGATAGATCATCTCTTAGCAGTATTTAGGATATTGAGTATAGTGAAAGGGCTTTGAGTTGGTCTATGTAGGACATGTTGTTTAGGTCTTTTATCCTTTTTAGTACAGTGTCGCAGTGGGAATTCCAGTTGTCACATGTCTCTGGGCAGATACATGCTAAAGGGGGCATTATATGCAATGCTTGGCCTAATGAGGGCTGAGTAAAGGGGGACAATGACATACCTAGTAGATGGAATCCCTTTGTTTATAAGCTGTACAATACAGAAGAACTTTCTTACAATAATATGCTATATATTATTATATATAACCAACAAATATGTATGATTTATTGTTTGTTTATTCAGTACTGCATGATAACAGCTTTAATCCTTTTGCAGTTTCTTCTAAGGAGAGCATTATGGCACTTAAGCATTCAGCAGCCTCACTGATCTTACATTTTATGTGCCAGCTTGCAAAATGCTTTCTTCTCCTCCCTTAAAGTGGTGCTCAGGCAGTCTCCTGAATGAGATGCTAACTTGAACATCATTCGCCAAGCTGGCAATAACTCCAATGAATATAAAAGAACTTGTGGCACTCATCAAAAAAGGCAAATTTCCCAGTGTCTTGGTCAAATTACACTGGTTAGTGTGAATATCTCTTTGGGTTTCATCTGAAAATAGACCTTGATTAATCTGACTAATCTGATTAACAAAAATTATTTCAAATAAATAAAATATGATAGCTAATCCAGAACAGATCTTTGTCCATCTTCAGCATAAATCATTGTAAACTCACTTCAGTCAATGAGATGATGCTTTGTACAAGCATTTGCTTGATAACTACATTAATTAATTGACAAATGTTATGACAACTTATTCCGCAGTTAAGGCGACCTGTGTTATTTTCAATACATAGCAATTTTTAAAGAGAAACAACATGATAAAGTACCATTATGAGAAGTTAGGGAAGGTACAGTCAATTACAAAATGGGCAACTGACCAGAGGAAGAACTGGATTAGAAACAAAAGAAATGAATGCAATGATGCATATGATCCACAAATGCCTGTAATGTAGTAAAATAATTGGTAGTACACTGGATGAAAAATCACTTTAAATTGTACAGACTCTCAAAAGTAGAGTGCTACTGCAGGTATGAAGGATCGACATAGTTCTAAGAAGAAATCAGATATTTTGAAGACTCTTAGTCAACTCTTTCATCCCAACACAGCTTCTTGAAGGTTTTGCAGGATATGCTGATTGATATTCTGAATTCTCTTGCGAAGGAAATACACTCCTGTGGCACACAGATGAGGACCCAGTCATGCAGTTCTTTGTATCACCAGTAAAATAGACAAAGTGAAATTTGACAATGTAGTGTTTGTGTATTGCAACAATATATATATGACTGTCACTTTAGTCTGTTTCATACAGATTATTCAGAGGTGATCTCTGCCTTCCATATAAGGCAATCTTTGACCCTGCTTTATTGGATATGCTGCATATCCGTAAGTCAAATGGTACGCACTCTAATAGTTTTAACCTGGTATGTGACATTAATAGAACTTGCTGGTGGGACAAATATGTCTTCTTGAGGTTACCACACTTTTGGAACAGACTCCTGCTTCATGTCAAGCAAAGCACCTCATTGGCCCTCTTCAAACGCAATCTGAATGACTGGATGGGTAACTGTAAATTCACCCCATGGGTTCAACCTATGTGCCTCTTAGATAGGGGTGATAGGTGCTGATCATGGAAATAAGAGTAAAACTTGGCTAGGCTTGTAAGAGCCCTATGGCCATTAGCTTAGTAACCTCATATAATCCTATGATCCTATAGCAATGGCCTAATAATTTAAGGGACAATGACAGGAAAATTGGCATGAGTGGGAATAAGATTAGTTCTGCAGAAAGAAATCAGACTCATTGTAAGTGAATTGTAGCAGCTAAGAATGAATTATGTAGATATATCAGTGTGAAAGGACATTGCATTATCATTAGAACCGCATAGCATGTGTGCCAAATATTCACAGACTGTGCCGGAGAGTGAAGTACTGTGTTCAAAAATTACACAAAAGATTGATGCAATGTTCAGAGACTGAGGTGAATTGCAATGTAGATGAAAAGGTGACAGCCATCTCAGGAATCGGCTAAGGATTAGTGCTACTATGTTGCTCCTAGTGACAGACTGAGTGCAGGGACATTATTTTCTAAGCTTGAGAATGCCAATTATTAGAAAGCCTGAAAACAGCTTCTTTGAAGCCAGCATCAGATTACTGCCATTGTTTTTCTCCTGGTAAGAGAAGGAGCTTGAGGATATTGGCTCCTGACCATCTCTGATTGGGCTGTGTATATAGAACATCACTGACTGGCCTGCTTTTGGACCACTGCATAATTTAGCTTTCTTGCTTTGAACTGCTGTATGTGCTTATCTAGGGCATCTACCAGGAGAAAGCTACAAGCCTTCAGAACCATAAAACATTTGGGACATGACTGCTAATCGGTAAAGAACCTGGTACCTGGTTTTAGGGAACTATCTTGTGATTAGTGATACTGTTTTACCTCTGGTAAGAGAAGGAGCAAAGGTATTGATTCCTAACTGATGTAGCTGTGGTGAGACCAGCACTAGTAGCTAATTAGTAGCCAATGGGAATAATGCCATTATTTATAATTATCGGTAAACCAAATTCTTTCTTTTCACTAAGTACTGCTATATTAGCCACAATCTAACCTACCTGCAGAGTACCACTCTAAAAACTTCAACAACAATTCTTCAGGATCTTCTATAACTGTCCCCTCCAGCCACTGAGTACTATGACCAGCCCTTGTCCTCCTGTCTCTGTCAAATTGAATGAACAGTCTGCTCTCACCCCACTTGTGGCCGGTCTGATTACATTAGATGTTCTAAGGCAGAGTAGCAATGACTTTAAGCTTATTGACTATTCACTGGTTCTAGCAATTAATAGTACAATCTATGTGAGATTTCATATTTAAAATATGGAAGCAAATCTCTCACATCAGCCCACTATCACTGATTCAGTAATCGTCATACACGGACAACAAAACGTTAGTGTCAACACATCACTAAGCCTAAAAGTTACACTGGGGTTGCAAAGAAAAAAATTGTCAAATCCTCCTAAAACAAACATTAAAAGATCTCAGCCTTTCATCACATATAGCAACACCTACTCATTTTGAACTCTGACATACTACTACAACTACACACAGATTACCCAAAAGTCATCAGGAAAGCAGGCCTAAGTCCATAAGGCAAACTAAATCTGTTGCCACACAAGGAAATATCTTAGTCAAAGATGACTTTATATGGTGACATACAAACTCCACTCTCATCACATTAGACAGGAACAGGTTGACTGAAAGCTGCATATCCAATACTGGGATCCGTGATATAACAGTTGGTCCTAAGGTCCCTTAAACTAGATAAGTATAACTACCTCCTAGTCCTGGCCCATATGGAAGTGAATACCTGAAGGTGATCATCTAGAAGGACATGATGGAACTTACTATGCACATGTTAGAGTCAGGAATTGGCTAGGCTTAAAATGGCTTGCAAGGGCAGTTAGCCTAGTACTAATCTATGAACCTATGAACCTATGGTCTTGCGTAGTAATTTGCCTTCACCAAGAACGATGCCTAGATATCAAAACAACATAAGTGGCTTTAATAATTTATAATCCTCCTTAGGTATGTGCAAATCAAAGCATATCACTTAAATGGAAAGTCCTTGATGATTTTTACCCCCAAAATGAAAGGTCTAAAAATCCCTTAACTGTCCCAACAGGTTACCATAACTCTCTTTATTCACAGTAGCCTATTGGCTGCTCCAAGATGATCTGTGTCTCACTTTTGGAGATATGAAAGTCCCAGTCCTATTTGACCTCCCATTTTTTCATAAGACCAGTAGATCTACAAACACTCATACTAGAGACATGAATTTACAGCAACAAATGAACATGAGTCATTAGTGGAATAGGCCCCTAGCTCTATGTAATCTCAGGAATTGGAAGAAGTTAAAGTACTACTTAGTTTGCCTTTAAATGTATACCTAATGATTGGATTCTGTCACATGAATTTTGTCCCTGCTTCATTAGGGAAGTTGTCACTATTAAGTAGTCCATTTTAAGTGTCTCTGCCTAAAGGTGTATATGGCTAGGCGTCTTAAGGTCTCCTGTGATTGCTTGTCAATAATTCTTCCTATAACAGTATGGAATTTCCACATTGAAAGAGGAAAAAGGGGATATGAAGTGGGTGCCCTACAATGGCAAAGGGTTAGAGGGAGATGTAGTTGTATTTATTATTTGCTAAGTAGGTAAGTGAACTGGTCTTAACACCCTTTTTTAGTTATGATCCATGTCATTTGACAAAGATGCAAATATAATTTCCTATATATGTATTGTTATAAGAAATTGTAAAGTACACTTAAAGTGGATATGGAATTGCAGAATACATATACAACATTGCAATACATGCATAAAAGTATAAAAGAAATTGGAGTACATACACAAGAAATGTCATTTTTCAAGTGAAAGAAATCATGACTGTATATCACTTTAAAGATGGAGGCTAGAGTTAAAGAAGGCAAAATAAGGAAGACATGAGGGTGACAGCTGGAAGCAAAATCATTTAAGGTATACTATGAAGGTACTACTTCATTGACAGAGCATTATATTTATGCAGCATTGTGTTAGAAGTAGTAGAAGACATCTTAGCTGCAGTTCCACAATGGGGAACACAAGTTCAAATTTCTGAAAGAGCATCCTATTTGGCTAACATGAATGTTTCCTGTTTCTTTAGAGCCACCATAGTTGCCTGGCTAACACATTTGGATGCTCTAAGATTGCAGTGCTGAAGGAGAAACACTGAAATAATTCAAGTTGCTCCTCCCCATTAATCAAACACCACTACAGCAGCTGCAGTTTCACAGTGGAGGATCCAAGGTCGCCATACTTAAAGAAGGTCCCAAGTGTCTGACAAGAATGTTTCCCATCCCAAGCTGCTCAGCTATGAAACCTGGGGGATTTAACATTCCAGCACTGAAGGAAGGATCAGAAAATAATTCAAGTTCCTAGTAGTCCAACACTACTACAGTAGCTGCAGTTCCACAATTGGGGATCCAAGGTCCTCGTTCTGAAACAGCATTTCCACTTGGCTGATAAGAACTTTTCCCATCCCTCTGAGGGCACCACAGCTGCCTGGAAAACAAGGATGAAGGTAATGGCAGTCACATAGTGGCTGATATCCCTGAAGAAGCTCTAAGGATTTTTGTTGACATGTTATTTGCTGTTTTCTAGTTGAGCTACTTGTAACCTGCCCACATATCCTCCAAAGCCCACAACCATCTCCCTTTGGGTATCATAACAGTGTGGCTTCTTATAAAGAGAAATGGCTTATTTTCTGTTGTAAGGCATTTTTGTGTTCTCTTTCTCTTTGCCTACTATAATTTAGGCAGGGAACATGGATTTATCTACCTGTATGCAGTACTTCTAATATCCTCCTTGGATGTATACTGGGCATGTGCAGACTGATTGTCTTTCATAAACTTGGGGGACATGCCCTGCTTTGTCTCCTACTACCAACAGTTCCCCAGCAACTTTCCTTTTTAACAAATCTAAAGTCTTCGCTTTCACTAATTAATCCTCAGAACCTCCCCCTTAAAGCCACATTTTCTATACTAGGTCCCCTTACATAACCAACTCCACTTAACAGTTACAGTAGCTTCCACACTATATCTATGGACATTAACTGTTATACAATTATACCATATCCCCAAAGCATACACATACACACACACACACACACACACACACACACACACACACACACACACACACACACACACACACACATAGCTGAACTCAGATACTCAATTAACCCCAACCAGGAATTTTACTCCAATCTGTAAACATTTTCTGCAAACTTTTCACCCCTTCACTCAGCCTCTACCTCAGCCTCTACTGCATTGCTTGTCTAACAATCTTTCCTTCACGAAGCTCCTAATTCTACACCTACTGCTGCACCGTACCTTCATCTCCTCCTCCTAACATTCTCAATAAAAGTAAAACAACACCATTAGTGCAGTGACAAGTCTGTTACTAATAAGGAAAGACTAGCAAAACAGAAATGTAACTGGAACCATGAGCAATGATAAACAGTAGTTAATTCAATTTGAAGTCCACAACTTACTCGAAGAGTTGTTTTTTTTTTTAAAGTAATAGTTGTTTATTCCAAGAGTTTAAAATCCATAATGTAGTTAGAAGTGCTTATTCCACAAGTTTAAAATCCAGTGTACTTAAAAAGTTGCTGCTTATTCCACAAGTTTAAAATCTACAAACATACTTAAAAAGTTGCAAGTGCAGAAGACACTTTCACCTAGATGGGTTTCATCAGGCAAAGAAACTGAGCAACACATTGTGCTTAGCTTATATAATCAAAGTGGAGTCACATGATGTAGTCACATGTTAAAATTGTAGTCATATGATAAGATAAAAATAAGTAAAATACACAAAATTGTATGTATAAAAATGTAGGTGACAATAACAATAAGAAATATAAATATTGAAGGTACTTGTAAAATTCAGATTTTGTCAACTTTTTAATTTTTTTTAAAACATATAGGGTACAGACAAATACAAAAAGTTCAGTGTATTACATCGTACGTCTCTGTTGGAGGTTAGCAGAGGTGTGTATTCTGTGGATCTCTTGTTAATAATGTTTTGTTTAATTGTCTTAACTTGTTTTTGACTATAATCTCTCTGCATGAATTCTGAAGCAGTCCTTTTAAGCTGCTGTTCCATTAGTGAAGCATTTGTATTTAATTTAGCTATCCTAACAAGTTGATTTCTTAACAATGTTTGGATCGATATGTGATGGATGTAAGCTGGTTCTATGTAGATATGTATTTTTTCTGGATGTTTTTTTGCACATAGTAGTATCTGTCTAGCCATTATGAAATTTGTTTAGGGTTACGTCAAGAAAATGAATTGTATGAAAGAATACTTCACATTTAAACTTTAAGTCGGTGGTTATAAAGATATATGACTCAAATTTCCTGAATTTTTCTACTGTACTTTCCCATAATAAGAAAAGGTCATCTACAAACCTTTTATAAAATTTCACATTTCTGAGATAGGGATTATTTTCACTGACTATACATTGTTTATCCCATTGGTACATTACAATGTTGGCATGTGTTGGTGACTGGGGTACCCATTGCCACACCTCTTGCCTGTTTGCAAAACTTCTTTTTGATATAAAAAGATGTTATTGTAAGTATAATGCCCAATAATTCACAAATAACATTAATGTGACACTTTGTATAATCAGACAATTCAAGTAAATGTTGTTTAACAAATCAAATTCCTATCTCATTGGGAATAACTATAAACAATGAGTCTACATCTAATGTAACAAGAAAACAGTCTTTTGCTGAGTGTGACATAAGCCATTCTGATAGATGAGAAATTAAATCAGTTGTGTCATTGAGGATGGTACCTCTTGCGTGTAAATATTTCTTAAATTGGTTATCAAGGTAGCTCGATAAGGGCTCTGTCACCCATCCCCTTGCTGACACTATTGGTCTAAGCGGGGGAGATACAAGGGATTTATGGACTTTGGGGTATGCCATATATTACAGGTACAACAGGACAATCAGTTCTAAAGTATTGGTATAAATCTTCCCCAATGAGGTTGTCCTTGAACATATTTTCTAGTTTTAAGGAAATCTGCTTAATTATCTGATTCACCAGTTGTTTGTATATTTGCTCAGAATCCGAGGTGGCTAGCATGGAGAGCATTTGATTGTTATAGTAGTCAAAGTTCATAATCACAGTAGCCCCACCTTTGTCTGCTGGTTTTATGACTATGTCTGAATTTGTAGTAAGGTTTTTGACTGCCTGTATCTCTGATGCAGTCAAGTTAAAGCATTTATTGTGCTTGTCACTGTAAAAATGGTATATAGTTCTTTTTCCAATGATTTTTCAAAGGCAAAACAAGGGGATTGTTAGGTGGTATAAAGGTACTTGAACTTTTGGGTACATTCAGTGGAGCTTTGTTCTCTTTGAACAGAATCTTAAGGTTATGAGAACACGTAAAATATTTAAGTTCTAGCAACATTTGAGAAATATCCATTTGAGTGGAGGGTGCAGATGTTAAACTTTAGATAAACCTTACAGTTCATCTGAATTTAAAGTATACAATGATACATTTATTACCATTGATTCGCTGTGTGTTGGAACTTCATTTGGCTCCTGGTTATGGATCTGTGTTGTTCCTCCTCTTGTCATTCATGTTCCTTTTCTGTCAATATTCCAACATGGGGAGAAGAATTCTAAAATCCAAAGGATCCAGAGCACTGGTGTTGTTGGCATCTACTAAGGTTATTCACCATTGCATTTCCTGCTGCATGGGTTCAGTAGGCGTATCCTCTGTAGTTAGAAGTTGTACATTAATTGGTTCTTGCTCCTGCTTTCTATATCTCCGCAGAGATTACATTGTTTCACCCAAAGCATATATCTATAAACTTAGCTGCACAGCTAGCACCATGTCCACAATCTGGAAGTCAGACTTTGTCAGACCAGGATCTAAGGATACTAAACCTTCCTCTGACAGTCACCTCCAGCCTGTCTCCATATTTTTCACTCTTGGCAAAATGCTTGAAAAACTAGTCTGCAATCAAAATACCACCTACCTAGAAAATACCACTTCCTCTCAAACAAACAGCATTGCTTCCGTACAGCAAGGAGTACCATGACTATTCTCTTTACTGTTACAGATAAAATATTCCTAAACATAGACGTAGAGAATCTCATTGGGTCTTTGTTCATTGTCCTAACATGAGCCTTTGACATGGTCGATCACTCCATTTTAATAACCTGCCTCTTCGATATTGGCACCATCCCTGAAACCACTCAGTGGTGTAAAAATATTTTTTATTTTTAGTTTTATTTATCCTTTTGTTGATCAGGTTAGTCCCACTAGACTAGTAGTCTCTTTTCAGGGGGACTACAGGTGATATTTATAATACCAGGGGAAATATGGTCAGGGCGTCAAGGAACGTCCCTTGCTAATTAGGAGAGGTTACAATTGGTACTTGTGGAGGTGCTAGCTGTGAGTAGATATGCATGTCCCATTCCTAAGCACAGTGGCAACTTGGAGGATATTGTACGAGATGGAGGATTTAGCAAAAGGAGCAGAGGCAAATGCCAGCTCAAAGAAAGAGATTATAGACAGTATGGAAGATTCAGAAATGTTTTTTTAGCAGCAGTTTTTTGGTCAAACACAAGAGTGAAGCAGATGGGAATATATGTTTACAACCCTCCAATTGGGAGGGTTGAAGGATGAACTATTGCAAGGTTTAAGCAATCAAAATGAGCCAGAGAATGAAATGTCATGGGAGGACATTATGGGCAAAATACAGGAGGAGGATACAAGAAGTAATGTTAGAAGGAGCCAGTGTACAGATGAAGAAAACATATGTGGAAACAATCGCAGCTAGACAACATGGCAAAAAAAAAACAGGACATGTCAAAAAAAAGATTGTGGTAAAAATGCAAAGAAAAAAGTGAGGAATTAAACAGATATGAGGTATGGGGCAATCTAATTTTACTGTTGAGAATGAAAACACAAGAGGTAAAAGCTTTAATTTTGATTCACAAATAGACATTCTATGACATTTTTTGAAACTCTGCAAGGTATCAAAAAGATTTTATGTGAGTATGAAAAAAAGACAGAATAATAATTGATGTAATGAACATGCAATTAAAGAATTGTTTTGAGAGACTAAAAAGAAAATATTGGTGCAATTTTGAACAGAAGTGGAAAGAGAGACCTTAGAACATTTAAAAAATATTTTTACAGAAGTAACAGACTTTCCAAAAGTTTATGATAGTAGATATTTGAGGACTGGTAGATGGATTTGCAATGTCATCTTAAAAATGTAAATGTAAAAAATTGTACACATTCCAAGTATTATAAATGTTTCAGTCAACAAAGGCGTTGCAAAATATTGGGGACAACCAAAACTTGTTTTTTGTGGGAAAGGACATTTAATTAGAAACTGTGACAAAACAATGTTATATATGTGGTAAAACAAGACATGAAGCAAATAAATGTGAACTAAAATGTTATAAATGTAAAAAATGGACATTTATGGATGGATTGTAAAGAAAAAGAATGAACGAATCAAAGTAATGATAACAAGCAAATTGAAAGTAAAGAAAAGATAGAAATAGATAATATTTTAGAAAGAAAAAAGGGAGATAGTAAAAAAAAAAATAAAGTCAAGGAATTTGAAATAGAATCAGAATCCAGTGATGAAGAAGATATATAAGTTGGAAAGTTCAAGGTCTTCACATTTACATTGAAAGCAAACAGTCTATGATTTCATGAGGATTTGAAGGTCACTACATCACAATGGGTAGACTACTTGTGTTACAACCCTGGCTTTGATTAGAATAGTAAATACCCTGTCTTTTAATCAAAATGTTATCACATGTGACCTGCAGTTAATGTGCTCTTATGGTGCTCATGAAAAGGAACCACAAAAATAGATGCAGCAGGCAGAAACTGAAGTACTGCCAAAAAAAAAAAAAAAAAGACTGTAGTGCTCTGCCACAACACAGCTCAAAACAGAAGCATTTTATTGTAAATAAATAATCATCAGTCAAAACATCAATATCCATTTGCCCAAACTTTATTAAAAGAAACTATTTAAGTGCTTTTGTTCATTCAGTAACAGGACTTCTTCAGAACTAAGGAACTACCAGTAAGCACATTTTTTTAAAAAAAGGCTATTGAACATGTGACTGAAACTCATTCTGTAAAAACAGATGAGCAATTAAAATATCATCTAATTAAAGTTAACACATTTACTAAAACACATTCCAAAAGACATTTAATTTAAAATATATACATAATTCAACCACAGAGAAACAGTTGCCAAAAAGTACCAATAACCAAGAGAAAGGCAGCTGAAGGAGAATCAGGCAGTAAATGATAAAAAAAATCCAGCTCTAATCCACTAGACAATGACTGTAACAGCACCAAAGAAAAGATACATAAATGCTTTAAAATCACATTGTGTTTTCATTTCAATGAACTTCCTCAGATGTAAAAAACATTTCACAATGTAAAGTGCTGCTCATTATAAACCCTGCCAATTAACTTTTATACAATGGGAACAACATTCAAGTTAAAATTAGTAAAGAAACTTCCTTTTGCACAATGAACTTTGACCTGACATGAATTTGTTCACAAACATGGTAAACTGCAATTTAAAACCATCAGTTTCAATTGATCACCAAAAACAGCAAATGCAATAATATAAAGATCTAAGAAAAAAAGTAAAACAATGAAATAATAAAAACAAATATATGTATGTGTATCTTCTCTTCTTTCGGCTTTTCCCGGTTAGGGGTTGCCACAGCGGATCACCTGTCCACTCAATATATGTATGTGTATATGGTGATGTAATAAAACTGTGAGGCCTCCATCTGGTGGAAATAGTGAACATTACACTTTCAGGGGAAACAAGTTGAAAAGATGTTAAAAAATACACCCTTTTAGCTATAATTTGGCAGCTCTCATTTTTAGCAGTGGCTTAATAGAGATGTTCTCATTTAAGCGAGGAAATTTATTGGCTTCTAAAGTTACCTGCCACCACAGTTCTGTATACTCAGTTTGTGTTTTCCAAGCCCCACCCCCTCTCATTCGTCTGTACATCCTCTAGGACAAAGAAGGAGAATTTTGCCTTAACACGTTTTAGTGTGCTTGAAGAGAGCATTGTTCTCACTTTCATTCTGAATATCATAATTGTGTTCATAAATTCTCCTTCTGAGTTGTCTTTCATTTTTTCCTATGTAGAATGAACCACATAGGTCACAAGTTGCCATATATACTAGCCCTGCCGAGTTACAATTATAATATTTCTTCCCTTCCAAACATTTTTTCTACTCTTTACAAAAATGGATTCCTTATGGGAAATAAATGAACAGTGTGAACACTTTCCACACTTAAATGTTCCCTCTTTCCTTCCCTGGGTAGTTATAACAGCATTTTTTCATTTTCTAATATTTCTTTTAAGTTTCTTCCTTTCCTGTACACAGTATTTAAAGGTTCTTTCTTTGTTTCCTTTAAATCTTTAAGGGCTATAAACCTATTCCATTCTCTTTCAACTATGGATTTAACATTCTTACTGTGTCCGTTATATTCCATAATAAACACCTTTCTGTAATAATTCACTTCACCAGTATTTATTCCAGTGGTGTTGTGGAAAAAAATATTCTCTATTAATATGGCTTTGAATTTCTCATTTCTCCTCTCCAGAACTTCTTTATACACTTTTTGTATTAAGGCATCTGGGTATCCTCTTTCCTTAAATAATTTATCTAGAAAAGAACATTCAACTTCAAAGTCATCATCCTCAGATGTCATTCTGCTACATGTTAAGTACTGCCCTTTTATAATGCCTCTTTTCTGATGGTAGGGATGGGCGCTGGTAAAATGTATGTATGAGCTAGAGAAGGTGTCTTTCCTGTAAATTTTGGACTTAAACTTATTATTCCATTTCTATATAGTAATGTCTAGATAATTCAAATTATCATGAGAAATATTGTGAGTAAATTTTAGAAAGTGGGTAGAATTCCCTATATTTGTAATAAAGTCATGGAGTGTGTCCATAGAAGCTGTCCACAATATACAGATGTCATCCAAAAATCTTTTGTACAGTACCCAGCAGTTCTGGTATTCTGAGTGATGTATAAATTTCTCATCCCAGGCTGCTAGGACCATGTTGGCATAAGTGGGGGCCCAAGTGGCCCCCATAGCCAGTCCCTGAATTTACTGGAAAAATTCACCATTGAAGAATATGTAGTTGTTTTAAATAACTATTTCAATTAAAATTTGACACAGTAAAAAATCTTTATGTTCTATCTGCCTGTTTTGAAATAAAGCTTCCTCAAACAGTTCCAAACCATCATTGTGGGGAATACATGTAAACAAATCTATAATGTCAATGGTGACAAAAATTAAGTTCTCACCATACATGTCTTGTTCTATGCTCCTTAAATTGGACTAACCTGGTTAACAGATGTCAAATAAATAAAATAATAAGTAAATATGTCGAACCCATTGCATGAATAGACAGTACCATTCTGAATAGTACCTAATACCGCCTCTTGTTGTGACTTTTCCCATGACAACTTCCATGAAGAAACCCTCCTGCTCTTCTAATTGTAGTTCTTTCTCCTGTTCATCACTTGTCTCAGGAAAAGAGGTTCCCTCATATCTACTGCTTGTCCTTGTCAGGTATGGAGGGGATGTTCATGACTCACTAGTCTGGATTACCAGCGTAATGGGGTGAAATTCTCAAGGGCCTTCTATTTCAATAGGAAGCAGATCCATTTGTCCTGCAGGACATTCATTAGGACTAAACTGCAGATGGTCATTAAAATGACTAAAAGTGCCTATTGGCAATGGTTAAACATTATTTGTTTCATAATCTTTATAATCTCTAACTAGTTTTTTTGTTTCTTGTTCTTAATAATCTCAAAGTTTTTATCAATATTTGGAAAAACATTATTGTAATCACTTAAATAATAATTAAACAATAAATCCTTTCTAATAAAATCACCCATATGCTAAATATTGATCAACAAGTCATCAATTTGCCTCACTTTGTCCTTTACTAACATAGTCATTAATTGAATTCCATGGCAGTCAGACATAGTGACCAATTCTTTGTGTACAGCTGATCCCAGTTTAATCCCATTAGGAAAGTCTCAGACCTTTAGGTACATACTGACTATTAATACAAATGTTAAAAAAATGAGCTATCCAATTGCAGATTTCTAAGTTTATTAAGTTTCTTCTTCAAGAGAAAAATGTTATCTTTAAGGCTTAAATCCCTCACCAAAACTGAGTGATTAACAAAATCATTATTCAAATTCAATTTTTTATGATATCAATCAGTTATGTCAAAACCAAAAGGCTTAGCAATGTTAAATGAGTGTCTGTGTAGGCCTGTATTCACATCCTAACCACATTGATTGGTACATTCTGTGCCATTTTTCAGCTTATCAAGACCAGAGGTATTCATTGTAAACCCCTGGTTACCATCCAGTCTTGAACTGTCATTGATTCAAAAATTGCCATTAAAATGGCTAGGTTGCCCCACTTGTGTAGCTCTAGAATGCTCCAGTACCATTGAATTATTTGTAGAAAACAAAGAGGCACTATATACGTTAACTAGTAGTGGAAAGGAAGAAGATGGCCCACTCACATCTTTAGTTTTCTGTGTAGATTTACCAATTGCATGAACTCCCCATAAGATTGATACATTGCAAACTAACAAAGTCTAAAGAAAGCCTCCCACAGCTCTCATGTGAAAGCAAACCAGGTGAAGCCTCCTGGTGCATAATCACAGTGTAGCTGCACAACAAGAAACCACAACGAATAGATGCAGCAAGCAGAAATCAAAGTACCACCATAAAAAAACAGATATAGTCTTTTGTCACAACACAAGGGTATCACTGTAAATAAATAATCGCCAGTCAGAACAGCAATACACATTTGACTAAACTTTATTAAAAGAAACTAGTTAAGTGCTTTCATCCACTCAGTAATAGGACTTCATCAGAACTAAAGAACTGCCAGTAAAGCACATTTTTTTTAAAAAGTCTGTTGGACATGTGACTGAAACTTGCCCTATAAAATGGACAGAAAAGTTGTGATTCAAACCTGGAATCGCCCTTCATTAAGTTTCAGTTGTCACTACAGCTCCCTACACTCAATTAACCTTTGTCAGGGACTTCCTCACTGGTTAGGGAGCACCTGTTCCAAAACAGTGAAAGAGAACTTGGAATGACCCAAAGCAATCAAACAGTGTTTATACAGGGCAATGTTCATATCATAACAGTGTTCATAAATATGTCTAGCCAGTGAGCTTTGAATAACAACTTTTCAATTAGCAGTGTTTTGAAGCTAAGGGCAGCAAAGCTATGATGTTTTAGGATAATTTTGCATGATTAAATATGCATTTTAATACATTTTAATGCATTTAATAATATATATTTATATTTACGTTTTGAAATATACCTGAAAAAAGATAATACATTTGGTTAGTTTTTTATACATGTATATACTTTAAATTACAAGTCTTTGGGATTGTATTGTAGCAATTTTAACTTACTTAGATGGTCTTTTAATTGTACATATGTTTTTATAGGATGAGTTTCAGTCACATGCGCAGCAGGCTTTTTTTTTTTTTTTAATGTGCTTTACTGACAGTTCTTTAGTTCTGATGAATTCCTCAAAGAAACTCAAACTGGTACCCAACAAATAAACTCTAAACTAAGACAAAGTGAGGTACCACAGAAAAGGAACTCAGTAGAGCCTTGCAGTTCATATGCTTTTTAAACTACTATTAAACCAGCTCAGTTTTTGAACTGCAAGGTTGTACTGAGTTCCTTTTCTGTGGTACCTGACTTTGTCTTGGTCTGATGAAGTCCTCTTACTGAGTGGACAAAAGCACTTAACTAGTTTCTTTTAATAAAGTTTGGGCAAGTGTGTAGTGCATTCTGACTGGCAATTATTTATTTACAGTAATGCCCTTCTGTTTTGAGCTTTGTGTTGTGATAAACACTATATATATTTTTGGGGGCTCATGAAAATGTACCTTTAAATGCTATTGGATCTATCACTTTATCTTTTACAAATTATTACTATTGTCATAATCATGAGTACAAAACAAAAAGATTGCAAAGCTCAAGTACCTAATAAAGATGACAAACATATCATGTCACATTGTACTGCATATGATTTTCAAGTAAGCACACCTGATTGCTCAGAATATAGCACCAAATACACAGGTATAACAGATTTGATTCTTACCTAGTGATAGACACCCTATTTAATATATAGGTTTATAAGTTCTTACTAAGCTTACAAACAAGGAAACTACTGAGAAGCAATATTGATGGGATATAACGCCGCATTAAATACCGTGGCACATTAAATGCACAGATGTTCAGAGTTCCACATTAGTTATTGTAGAACCAAAACCTAAAGGAAGTAGTTCAGAATTATTGCAACACAATTTCGTCAATAGCTTTTACACCAAATAAAGTTTCTGAAATAAAGCTAAAATATTATGCAAATGTATATATATACATACACAAACTGCTTTTCTATTTCATAATACCTTTTTATCAAAGTCTGGGTGTCCCCATAAAGTAAAATCTAATGGTCTCATAGGTAAAACCATAGCAATTCATTTCTGCTTTAATATGAGACAAGAAATATGTCTACAGCAATCAGATATTTCAACCAGAATACCACCTCCTCCACCTCAGCCTCCATTGGAATCCCTTTTAAGAAAATATTCACATATTTCCTTGAATCCATTATATGTTCTGTCTACTGCCATCACACCACTAAGAATTCTTATTCCAGGCAAATGTTCTATCTTTATAAAAAGCCAGCTTCATTGAATCTGGCTAACAAATTCATCCCATGCAGTCACACACTGGACCCCCTGGCATGATACTAATTTACTACAGTTATTGAAGCCAATAATTCTATTCTTGCTTTGTGGCATCATTCCTGGTGAAGCCAGAATTCTACACAATGTCAGGACTTTACGTTCTTCAAAGACATTAGCGGAAAGATGTACCTCTGGGGTAAATTTTCCAAAATCAGTCACCACCACATGGATAGCTGTAAGGTCTTCCTCTCATCTGGGTTGATTTAGAGAGACATAAGAACCCAAATGCCATCCCTATTCCTAGTTCCAAATAGGAAGCTCTTTACCAATCTGCTGGGTGCTGTATATATCTTAAATGGAGCTAACGATGACTAACACATTTCTATGATATTCTGTAGGCTTATGGAGTCTGAAAGGTACAAGCTTGCAATACAGGAAAGTCTCAGGTGGGATAAGTGTGATTACAGGTGTGAGGGTGATGTTGGTAATTTGGTTAATGGGTTGAAGCAGGGTAGGAGGATTTCTGGAAAGTCTTGGGGGCTATGGCAAGGATTTGTCTACTACCTCACATGCATAAGACTAATGTATGATAGTGTTGACTAACAATGTGTATGATGGAAAGACATGCCTTCAGTTTTATAAATACATTTCGCACAAGCAGAATCAGGATTCGTCAGAAGAAGCTGACTGTCAGTAAATATGAAGCAGTTGCTATCTGGCTTCAGAAAACTGAATGCTAATAGGCTTGTCAATGATGATGACGCAAAAGCAGGCTGAGAATCCATGTTGAGAGGCAGTTTTTTTGGGTCTACTTTATATCATCGAAAAATTAAAATCTCAGGTGCTGACGAAATTGCTATTGGCCCCCACACCCCCTAAATATATATCCCAACTCCAAGATCACACTACAGTGATGAAAGGGCAAATATCCCAATCTCCACTGTACTGCGATCCAAAAAAATTAATTTTGACATTCTGCATTTTCGTGATGTCACCGCTCGAGATTTTAATTTTTCAATGATATAAAGTAGACCCGTTTTTTTTTAAGAATATAGACATAGTCCAGATACAGAATCAATGCAAAAAAAGGTGATTGGTAAGGACACATGATGGAAAAATCTTATCACAGAAGTAAGGCAGGCCAATTCTGACTAGGAGTTTAACTAAGAATAGTTGGTTATACCTGTATTTATTTGTAGGCAATATTATGGATCAATGCCATACAATGGGAGATTAAATTAATTTACTTAGTGTAGACTTTCACAAAATTATATTTTTATGATTACTATCCAGACCCAATGAAATGGCCAAGAGAGAGTGAATGTTGTGCTCAAAGACCTCCAGAACTAATAGGCTTAAACCTGGAAGAAACGGGGTAGGAGTGTGGTAAAATTTTTCCACACAGCAGTGTGTATTCTATGTCAAAGGCAGTTCAAGCGAGCTTTCTTAAAAAACTTTGAAATGTTTATAAATAAAATGCTAATCTCTGTCTCCTTTCCCAGGTGACAGGTAATTAATTTCATGTAGTTCCTTTGACTCAACAAGAGGGGCAAGCTTTATTTTCACTACTAACCAGAATTGCTATTATTCAAGGGCAAAAGGACTTCAATAAAAATCCACACTGCAGTCAAATGATAATGATGTGACCACTATGAGCAAATATGTTTTTACTATGCAAAATGCTAGTCTGTGTCACAGGCACTTCAAGCAATCTTTCTTAGGAAAACCATGAATTGTCTATTATGGGCGGTGCAGTGGTGCAGCGGTTAATTCTGTCGCCTCACAGCAAGAGGTTCTCCGGTTCGATTCTCGGCTGGGGTGCCTTCTGTGTGGAGTTTGCATGTTCTCCCTGTGTTCGCCTGGGTTTCCTCTGGGTACTCCGGTTTCCTCCCACATTCTAAAGACATGCTTCTGGAGCATTTCTCCCTGGGCCTCCGCTGAAAACAGGATCTGTGGAACCTAGTCAGACTTTCCTGGTCAACAAATGTTAAATAAATAAATAAATAAAAATACTAGTATAAAAGCAAGTACATGTCTATCTCTTTGCACTTACCATTGCCGTGACTTCTCATCTTCATATGTCACTTCTTGATTTGTCTTTTTTCTGAGTGAATTTATCAGTCTTCCTTGTTTCTTGATCTGTTTGTAACAATGAAAAAAAAAAACCTCTCATCCCCATGTATTACGTCATTACTTGTTGTACACTGCCCACAGCATAACTATAAATTCCATAGATGTTTCTAGACCACTGCATCTTATGCCCATTAACACCTGGTCAGTACACTCCCTTAGCCTGCCTTTCTTTTCTACAGAAGGGCAATAACAGTCGATTCTAGATTAAATTGATGAATAACTATCCAGTCGTCTAGGCTATGTCGACAGGAAGACTGCACTGCATAACATGCAGAGGAAGCTTATTACAGAGCACTGGGAGACACAGGGATATATAACTGACCCTCCACTGTGTCTAATTTATCTGTTGAAGATTTAGGTCCTTGTTTCTAGTGCTGATGAAGCAACTGGATTTGTGGAAATACAGAACACTGTTTCCTTTACTTCTGCACTCTGCTGTTTTTGAAGAGTCCTATGAGGTCTTTATTTGTCAATGGAATTTTTAGCAGTTTCTAATTACTATTAAATTGCATCCATTTTCTTTGCTAAGTGAGCAGTTTGCATCTGTTCGAGAGAAAATGGAGGAAGCAAATTCTTAAAGATGCTACTGGACAATCAAAACCTTTCCAGCAAAGATACCTGAATGGATATCAATAGCTAACATTCTTCTGACCTCACACCATCTAACACGTGCACTCATATAATTATCCATTTAATTTAGCCATGACAGTACATTAATAAATCTGCTCTTATTATGTCAAGTTTATGTTAATACATCACTGGAATCTTTTAACAGAAAAAATGACCCTGGAAAAGTACAGCTAGTAAACAATATTGGAATGAAATAAATCATTTTGTATGACCTGCAGTAACATTTAAAATGTAGTATTAAATTAATTTCTAATTCATCTCCTACATAGACATTCAATCTAGTGTATTACCAAAGGGTCATTTAAATGTAATATCACACCAACAAAGGCATTCCTTGCATGAACAAGATATAGTAAAAAACAAACATGCTCTCCGTCTCTTTCACTTTGTGTTTTGTATTGTAAAGCCAGTTTACCTCCTCAGTTTACTGGAGCAGGAGGAAAACTACATTTCTTCAAACCTGCATAAAAATAGTAAAATTGCCAGTCAGTGATAATGTAGTTGTATAGATGCAGGCATGAACAACTGTAGCAAGAAAAATATTAGAAGTGCCAGTCGATGCTGGAGCTCTGCAATCACATCATATAAGGATGGATAATTTATTCTCCCGTGTTAGAAATCCAGTGACATGCCTTCATTTAGTTTTTGCTTATTTTATGTTTGTCTATTCAAGCATGTGATATTAAGCTTTTGCTAGTGCTTTTCGCACCTATGGCTGGTAAAGCCCATGCAACTGACTAGTTTGTCAATGTTCAGATTCTAAGTTGTGCATACAATCTAAATTGTTGAAAGGATGTGGGTAAATAATGGCAATTATGAACATTATTCTGTCACAAGACTGAAAAAATACATCTACTACACCGTCAGCTAGACATGCACCTTAGTACAGTGAATTGCATTAGAGCTGCATAGTATGCATCTTGAAATAATGTGTCATTTATGCTGTAGTGCTCTCTCACTGAGCAAGCACAGTTTCCTAGAACTGGCAAAGAAAATCGGTATTGACAAATAGAACAGCAGCAGATTAATTTGTGCTCAACAGCTCTTATTTGGGAAGACCAGCTGCTTGCAGTTTTACAGAATGGTGAAGTCTGATTGCTAAACACACTGATGAAATTTATACGGTACTACAGTTTGGCGTCATCATGTATTTAGAAAGTCTGTTGATTGACAGAGTAAGGAAACAACTAAGGTACGTGAGAAGTATTCAGTCTACCACTGCCTGTTTTAATAAAAGATCTAACTACTGTATAGGAAAACACTGCCATCTACTGTGATTTTGGAATAATTTTGGGGAGCACATTATTTTAAATGTAGCATATCTGGCAGTTTGTTGCTTATCTAGTAATCAGTTTCTTCTCTAAGGCCATTTTGAGTCATTCTGTCAAGAGCTCAGTTAAGTGAAGAAACAGCAGAAAAAATAACTTTTACCTGCAACATTAACAAATGCATGAAACCAGCTGTTGTACTGAATCAAATATTGAACTGACTTACTGACTGTATATAATTGCACATGACAGTTGTACTTGTAACAGAACAAGGTGAGAGCTCCAAAACTAATAAAGTAACACACAGCACATCCCTGTCCATCAAAACATTGTTTCCAGTTTAAAGTAGCAGTGCAAAGAAAACTGCTTATGAAATGTTTAGTTGTTGCTGTTATAGGAGGTGACAGTGCATGTGAAGCATTTACCAAAATGTACACTATCCCTTTTTCTGTAATGCTTGCAAATCTATTTCTACTTTGTTAGTGAAACTTTTGTCAGAAATAATGATAATTTACCTTTGAAAAATGTAGCAGTAAAAATGAATACAGATTTAAATTAACTAAAAAAAAAATAAGTATTTTACTTAAGGAGATGGCTAGATTCTTGAATACAGTTTCAAGTTTTTTTTTTTTTTTTGAGATTTCACATTACTGCTAATCTGAAGGAAATTATGCTACCTGTCTCTGAAAATAACACAGGTTGTGAAAGTAAGAAATGGTTAAAAATCAATATGTGCTTCCCACAATAATATCTTGATTGACTGCTTCAAACCTGCGTGTTTAATCTATAAACAGTCAAAATATCTCAGAAACAGTCAACCTATCTCACAGGTGTTGCTGTATTTTATCCGTTCAGTTATTCATGCATTCCTTTATGTTTGGTTTCTTAGTGGGGATAATGAAATGATCCATACAGACAGACCTAATTATTTCCTGTCCTGGGCAAAGGCAACTAAAAATAAAATAGAGTTAGTAAATACGAGTCAATGCCAAAAAGTGCATTGTCATCCCCCTTTAGTAAAAATTCTGTACCCATCAGCTAACACATAGGTGGTAGTCTACTTAACACCAAAACTGTGATAAGAGACCTGGGGACACAGGTGGACTGTAGTCTCTCCTTTGATAATCACATTGCCACAGTAGTCAGGAAATCCTTCTATGTGGCACAACTCATCACAAAAGGTTTCTCATCTAGGAAAAAAGAGGTCATTGTTCCTCTCTACTCGTCACTCATTAAACCCATTATAGAGGGTGCAGAAATACCTCACAAAGAGGATTCCCAGCTTCAAACAGATGCCCTATGTAGACCATCTCAAAAAACTCTAGTTTTACTCCGTCACATATTGCCTCCTCAGAGGTGATCTCTGACTAACATACAAAGCTATGTCAAACCCATGGACATGTTCCACTTAAAGAAATGCCAATCTCTCCAAGCTACAAGCTCTAGGGACCTAAACCCTTGTCACTACAATAAACAGAACATGCTGGAGGGATAGATTCCTGTCCCAGAGACTTCCCATACTCTAGAACAAACTACCTGTCTATATCAAACAAAGCTCCTCATTAGCACTCTTCAAGAAAAATCTTGATGATTGGATGGGAAATAGGAAATTCACTCCAGGGATCACCTCTGTGGCTCTGCTCGACAGGGATACAGGAAAATAATTTTCTTGGGTGGCAAAAGCCAGGGTACCTTTTTGGCTAGGCTTATATAGGCCCTAGGGCCAATAGCCTAGTACCTAGCTATGAACCTATTGATAATATGTACCTTTATGAATGTATACATACAGTATTGTAGCTATTGTAAATTGAATGAGTAAACAAATTCTCGTCAACTTCACCACATATCAAACCTATGGTACCGGAACCACTTTGTTTACTGCCACTTGTGCTTCAGGTGTTGGAGTTTGGAGTGTTTTTAGGGGTGCTGTAACATCTTACTGACTTTGGCTTACAGGGGATCAACATGGGATTGTAAGCTCGCTGCTGGATCCATATATATTCCTAAGTATGCAAATGAAGAGGTAGTTTCAATCAAATCTTCAGCTTTAGTAGACAAAGCACAGTCAAAGAAACCTGTTTTAACCTATGGGTCATTCAGAAGAGCAACTTTTTTTTATCTTCCAGTGGTATAGTAGCAGTGATTTACTATTAAACTAGTTCAGCAAATGCTCTAGATCACCACAAAGATGGCCAAGGATTTCCTGGCGAGGTGCATCTGAACTACATGTCTCTACATTATCTGCTTAATAGATGACATCCAAGTTTACTGATCAGTACAGAGAATGATACCTCTCAACTTCTTACCACAAGAAATCTGAACAAAGCATACAATAATGGGGGTACAAAGGCCGAAAGATAGGGACAGTTTTAAATATTGCTCTTATAAACTTAGAAAGTTGCTAGAATAACAAGTTTTGTGTTAGCATGTATTTTCTGAATGACATGAAGTCTGAAACTCAAATGTGTGTCAATATTTGGTGATTTCATTCTTCAGTGATTTGCTAGAAAACCACAAATTTTATGAGGAACAGACTAAAAATATGAGGCAAAAATCTGGACAGTTGACAGGCATGGCATACATTTAAAATATATTTTCTCAAAAGAGCAAAGGGCCCCGAAGTGATCTTGAGGACCACACATGCTAATAATATTAGTGGAAGAGAGTAAAGAGAGATACCACTTCAAATGACTGGTCATTTAAATGGTTGGTAATGCAGGTCTCAAGTCCAGAACCACACCCAAGACTGAATAGGGATAAGAAAGTGAACATAATCTATTATGCCACAAGCTGTATTGAGGCCAACAAAAAGACATCAATAGCGCATTATTTGTAACACAAAAACTTCATTAGATGACATCCCTTTAGCTGTTACAATACTTCAATAAGTAGTGAAGGCAAGTTGACAGTTTCATAGCAACCCATATTTAGCAATGAAATCTAACAACTGCATGTGAATAACTTTTCTAAAACCTTAGAGAAACATAGAAAATATATATTAAAATGGAATATAAGCCTAAAAGAGAGCTTGAGAAGGGGGATTTGTAAATAGATACAACTAAAGTAAGGACTAAGAGGACTAATAAAGGGAGAGCTAAATCAGGTCAGAGTTGTGGACATAAACCTCCTCCTCAACAATTAGATCATGTGCTTCACACTGCATTTTGACGTATCACTTTATGTAGCTTGTATTACTGAAGCTTAGTTAATGGGTGAAGAGTACATTCATACCCTGCTCAAGAACATATATTCTCTTACAGGGTATTAATGTACAGATATTGCCAGTTAAAAAACAAGTCTGATGTTTTGTGGCACCATATTTAGCTACAGTGAACTAAAGACTGAAGAAAACAAAAAACAGCTGCCATTTTTTTATACTTGGTAAATGGGGGCTTGTTGTTTAGTGAGCATAAAAATAAAAAAATGTAAGTAAAGAAAAAATTGTTTGTGTGTTTGTGTTTGTGTGTGTATGGATGAATGCATGAGAGAGAGATTCTGTGAGTCAGCAAGGGAGAAGCAGAAAATGAGCAAGAGAATCAGTGTATAGCTTTCAAATCTTTGATTAAAAATTCTGGATAAAGTTAAAACAGTATAAAAAACAGACCTAAAATCAAGGACAACATTTAGATATAACCCTAATTTTCTAGACACATGGATTTTCTGCTTAAGAAGAAACATGAAACTATTATGTCTGGTATGTGAACAGAGGAGCAAATTTAGTGACAGTTAAGAGGCATGGGGGGTGGATTCCAGTGCCTTTGACTGTATGATTTATTGTTTTTTTTAGTCATGTGATCATCATGAAACATCTTAGATGTTAGCTTGGACAGTGCAGTGGTGCAGCGGTAGTGTTGTCACCTCACAGCAAGAGGCTGTCTGGTTCAATTCTCAGCCGGAATGCCTTCTGTGTGGAGTCTGCATGTCCTCCATGCATTCATGTGGGTGTGCTCCGGTTTCCTCCCACATTACAAAGACATGCATCTGGAATGTTTCTCCATGGCCATCTACTGAAAATTGGCTTTGTTCCAAGTCAGACTTTCCTGGTTATCAAATGTAAAATAAATAAATAGATGTATTCAGTCAAGAAAGTGGCTGTTTGTTTTTGTATGCATAAATACATACCTGTATATATTGATAAAACACATTAAGAATACCACAAAAAAAAAAATTACATGGGAAGGGCTTTGTACCCCACACCCCTAACATGAATATTCAACTATGAAGTCCAAAAAGAGAATTCCTTGAACTAAGCATGAGTCACTGTTGTACAGCTCAATCATTCCTAAGCACTATTACAAATGCATCTGACATCTTGTGGCAGTGATGATAGCTGCTGACAAGCTTTGCATTCGACAGAATACAAGTTAAACACACACACACACACACACACACACACACACACACACACACACACACACACACACACACACACACAAATAGATGAATATACCACATACATGTGTGTGCGGTTTATAAATCTATCTGTATGAACCTATGAGCCTATATGTATCCTATATGTATCTATCCTATGAATCTATATGTATGCACATATATGTGCTTGTTCATATGTGTGTGTGTGTGTGTGTGTGTGTGTGTGTGTGTGCGTGTGTGTACATCATTTAAAGTTGTATTAATATGTGTTCAGGTTAAATATGGCGCAGGAAATAATGCATCACTTTTTATCACTTACCAGTGATTAATGTGGATAACTAATTTTCCCAAAGGACCACCTCAGCAGTCACACTACATTACTTTGCTCAGATGATTCCTATAAGGTATACCTGCTTAACTTCTGTCTTTAAATTGAACAGTATTAGGTGGCAAATACTATAGCTTGACGCTTGGTGGTATTTGTTTTCATCTACTTACCCGGGGTTGTTGGTCCCGGGGGGCCCGAGGGGACCAAAAAGCCAAAACCGTGGTAAATTAGCATTTACCCACACCAGAAGTGGAGATCTTTTTTTTTGTTTTTTTTTTTATTTGTTTAATAAATGGGTTTAACACATAATACACAAAAACAATTAACGGAGTCTCCGTTTTTTATTTTTTTTGCTGTCCGCATGTTTAAACCATTTTAACATAGCAGAGACAGTGTTGAAAAATAGTATTACTAAGAAAAAAAAAGTCTAATCGGACCTTTTCCATTAGTATAAACTCGATGATAAAACGGGCACGCCAACAATCAGCTGCCTCGTTTAGTCGCTGTTACCATCCATTGTTAACATCAAGACAGTGTTAAAAACGAAAAGTATACTAATGGAAAAAGTCCGACCCGGCGGACCTTTTTCCATTAGTATAACTCGATTTACAACGGGCACGCTGGCCAATCAGCGTGCATGTTTTGGGGGGATCATGGTATAATATTAATTATATCAAGGCTTCATGGTAATGTCATAGTTTCAAGGTTCAAATCTAGAGAGGGTTTCAGGTTTCAAATCTAGAGAGGGTGATGTCTCTGTGAAAGTACGGCTCCTTACTGTCAACATTTGTTATGTAGAGATACAGAGTAGCTCAGCAGGTTAATTGCCAGCGCAGTAGTCTAGAAAGCTTGTGACTGTGGGCTCAAAACCCACATAAGGTTTAAGGCAATCACTACTCATTTAGGGGTTGGGGGTTTAGCATAGTGGTTAAGGTGTTCACCTCACAAGGTATCGGGATTGATACTCACCTTTGGTTGCTGTCTGATTATTGGCAATGAATGTACTAGTCTGCAGACTGATTGCCTATGTAGTCCTGCCCGTAGTATACGCAGTCTGCTTCTTAGCTAATCCATTTCAAATTAATCCAGGCTTTTGTCAAACAGAGTTCATTCTCTTCTTCTTCCACTGACACTGCAGTTCTAACAGCTGAGGAGTAAGCCAGCATCCAAGTACAGTAAACTGATCATAACAGTAGATGCTCAAATGATCCCTGCTGCAGTACCCTAAGCTATATGGGTAGTATCTTGTGCAGGATATAGCCACCAGCCAGCTTCTAAAGTTTCAGGGAACCCTCCATGCATCTAAACGATTAGCTTGAGATCAGCTGAACTAAAGTCAGGTTGGGGAACCAAGTTCTTCAGAGCTTTCATGCCAACAGAGGGAGGGGCGCTAAAGTTCTGACTGGACAATGCGAGCAGTATAACAATAAAAAGTCACACCCTGGTAAGACATGTGTGAATGGGCGTGCCTTCGTTGAAGGTTGGGCATTGAGCTGGCACCTCGGCACTGTAAAAATCTACTGCCAATCATTAGAGGACTGTAGTTCCGCTGTGGCAACCCCTAACCGGGAAAAGCTGAACGAAGAACAACATCAACCCTGTTATAAAATTGTACAAAAATTAAGGGAGATTGAGGAAGGAAGTGGCAACTGCAGCAGTAATCATTCAAACATCTACTGTCATGGCAAGGTTTCTCACACAATGAACATTCTTCATTTTATCAGTGCTACAGTATCCTTATTTATTGGTGGAGACATAGCTGGCTGAACCAGTGCCTGTCAATACTGTGAACCAGTGCCCCACTCCCTCAGCTCTTCAAGTGAAAAGTCAAAAAAAAATTTGGCTCCTTCTACTGGCACATCAATAAGTTGGCCAGATGCACATGCCTCCCTTCCTTCCCAACCATTCAGGTCCCATTTCTGTGCCCTGATCCAACCCTTTTTGAACATGTTTTATTAAAAAAAATGATGGTATTTTTTTCTTTTAAACTGTAGTAAACTGCTTGCTGCAAATGTAGCAAATCGTTATTACAGTTTATACCTTGTCTGCATGGAGTGCTACAGTGCTCAGGCTTTAAACTGTAGAAAACTGCTTGATACAGTTTAGACCACACACAGAATGCTGCAGCACTCAGATTTGAAGACTAATGCAGTACTGGCTTTTAAAAGCTACTATTGCACTAAAGATCGGGATCGGCTGATTCTGCCCCACAACATTTTGTGCCCAGGGAAGTTGCTCCTCTCCTGCCATACTCGCTACACTACTGGCTATTGGGGAAGATTACCAGAGTATAAACTGACTGGTAAAAGGAGGAGGAAGGATAAGGGTCTAAGTACCCCTGGAGAATAGTCCCAACAAAGCCTGTCTGAGACCTGGAGAAAGAGTCTAGTTTATAGTGTTTTGCAATAGTGTGCACTGTTGGCCAAGTTGGTGCTTCTAGAATACTTCTAGCATTCATCCCTTGAGCATAACAAAAAATAATAACATGATACAACCATTTTGATATAGTATGTTTTGACACAGGTTGATCTTTTTTCCTTACCTTCACAACAAAACAACAACTAATCAGAAGTTTGGAAAGATTTTCTTCTGTCATGATAGTACCAGAGTAGTCTGTGGATATCCAAAATATCAAGTATCCTTTCTCCCTTATTTTTTGGATCTGGAAATAAAACAATGAGATATAAAGTTTGACTTAAGGTAAACTTGGATACCACTTTAGGCATATATGAAGAATTAGCTTTTAAAGAAACCCTGTTTATGTGAAAAATGAGATAAGGTTGACATACACTTTTTGCAGAGGTTAGATCAATTACCATGTTTTCTACTGTTAAGAATCTTAAGTTACCCTGGGATCTGGTCGAAGTGGAGCAAGAGAAGATCTCAAGGAGAAACCACCTGTTTTCTAGGAATTTTCTTATGCAGCACTTCTTTCAAAAACATTTTCACATGAGGCTGCACTGAATGAGGGGAGATCCATGGGCATAAATGCTGAGATGGCTAACAAGTGAACCTTGACTGAGGAGATATGATAGTAACTCATACAAACACAAGAGAACCAGAGACACACCAGCCCAGAATATGCACGGGTTCCATTCTTGGCACCTACTAGAAAACTTTTCCATTTCCTAATATAGTAGATCTTCTTGCTTCTATTAATACCCACTGTATGTCTTCAGAGAAAAGGTGCCTAAAATATATTAAAATATCATCCTCTACACAGTCAGTTTTAGAAGTCTGAGGTTAAGCTATATCAAACTACCCAATCTTGTGTGAGCAAATCCAGTCTTTGAAGAAGGTTGTGGTAATTGCCCCTAGCCATTTCCAAAAGAAGGGAAAATCACTGTTGCCTGGGCCAAATGGAGTCACAACTGTCATCTTGAAGGGGTCCTTTTGAATCTCCAGAATGGGTGGAAATGCATACAGGAACATTCCTGTCCAAGAAAAGAAACTGCATTTGTTTTCCAGACTTTTTCAGAATTTTACCAACTGATTGTTGTGAGCAGAGGAAAATAGATCTATTTGAGGTATTTCACACAGCTGGATCAATTTTAGGAAGACCCCCTGATTCAGTTTTCATTCATGAGGGACTGACCTGGTCCTTCTCAGCTTGTCTGCCACATGGTATTGCTGTGACAATATCTAAGATGCCAGAAGAGTGAGATTGTGCTAAAAAAGCTACATCCTAGGCTGCCACAGCTAGTCAGCACAGAGGATAACAAAACTAAAATGCAACTGAATAAAAACAACTGAGAAGAACAAAAATACTGCTCGGCTGCACAGCTGAATAGAAAGGCACACCAAATGGACCAACACTTTAGCATAAAATGAATTATAATCTCCACTTTCGTCAGTATTGTTAGATCACTCAAAAATAAATATAACGATAACACAAACAAAAACTGGAAATACCACCCTCAATACTTCAAACTGGACTTTAAACTCAAACCTGCTGAAAATTAAAGAAGTGGAGCAAGAAATTATAAATTCTCTAATTCAATTAAATGAAAACCTTGTAAAAAATGATACTCCACTGGATATTCAATGGCCACCCTTTAAAGCCACAGCTAGGGGTACCCTTATTCAAAAAGCATAATTTTACAAAAAGCAAAAAAGAGAAAATATAAGTAACCTGAAAGGTAAACTAAGACAAACTAAACTAGAATTACAAAGAGATCGTACTGCTATTCTTGAGAAACAAATGGCAAGTATACAAAAACAATTAAATGAGATCATAACGCAACAATATACATTTTCAGAACTAAGGTTGCTACACAACTATACGGAATGGGCTCAGATCCCTTCCAAAATGTTAGTGAGACTTATAAATGTTAGGAACCCTACATGTAAAATAGAAGAAATAAAATATAAAGACAAAACCTATAGCTTAGATAATGAAATAATAGGGGCTTTTGAAGAGATAGAGGCATAATATCAACTAATAAAACATTAAAATGAATAAAGATACATAAAAGTGCATATATAGAGACTTTATCTACATAGTGGATTATTAACCAGAACCGGTTTAATACAAACTTTATCATGTGCAAAGGCCTGAATGATAAAGTTTGTATTAAACCGGTTTTGGTTAATAAGCCACTACGCAGATAAAGTCTCTATATATGCACTTTTATGTATTTTTATTCATTTTAGTGCTATGATCTAGTGCTTCTCCTTTAAATCAGTGGCTATCAAGCTAATTGTTTATTGGGAACTGACACTGATAGAATGTTGCTGTTTTTAAAAATCCCTGTGGAGTTTATTGAGTTGTCTGATGAAGTAGCTGTGGCTACGAAAGTGCTCACCATTTTTGTACTATGGATTAAACTTTGGAGCTTTATTTGATACTATCTGCTGTGGTCTGGAGTTTCCTATATTTTTCTGCACATAACAATAACACTATGCACCTTATTAAAATTGTATATAGCAATAAATTGGTTGGACAGATCCAAACTATCCTGATCAGAATACAAGAACATGGACAAAAAACATATTTCGGCTAAGAAGCTTTATACAAAAAGCCAAACGAACCAAACATATTATCAGAACTGCTGCCAATGTTAATTACACATAATAAACACAACTCTGAGTTGGGAGTACTAGCACCACTAACTAAGGTGACATTCGTGCATTCGTGTACATATGTATATAGAGTATGGTAGAGTAGACTGTTAATGTTAGGTAGGTTGGTATTGTGCCTCCAGTCATACTGTCATTTGTAACCAGAATATACAAGTGAACTGTTATAATATAACAATGTTCTGACTATGACATAACATAGCATAGCTTCATAGTAATCCAAAGTGTAATCTTAGCTTGTTTGTATTTCTGTAGTAGAAATGTGTAATACCTAGTTTAAATAACTTGCTAAATGTTAAGCACTATGTAACATAAACTGTTTTATATGTTTTATGACTTGTTACTCTTTCTATTTTGCATTCTATATAAGAAAAATACTCAATAAAAAGATATTCAATAAAAAACGATGTCTTTAACACAAAGTCTTCTTTTTCACAAATCCCAGAACTGAATTTTGAAATGTCATGAAATGTTAATGCTGGGAACAAAGAGATTTCAGCCACCACTGCATTTTTCTTATGTGGAGTCTTACAAAAGGTATCTTGAGTATCACAGATGACATAAGACCCAGAATCCTGCGTAATTCCCTTGCTGAGATGGTAGTCTGAATGGAAAAACTAAGGAAAAGATCTAAATACAGATTTAGTTTTCTCCTTTGGAAATGAGATATCTTGGAGACACCTCAGGAAAACAATCCTGTTGCAAAGTAGTCAAGACAGGGTCTCTTGCAATCCCAACATGTGTAGGAGATCCCTTACCAATTCAGAGATTCCTGACACTTTAAAAAATACTGTGCAAAGATAAGCAAATTGTCTAAATATGGAAAAATGTGAAGACTCTGCAATCTGTAGGGTACCTCAATCCAAAGGAGACTGCAAAATCTGATTTTTGACATCCTCTGGGATGTTTTGAGAACATAGCCTGACAAACCTCCTCCTAACAATTCCAGTGACAGCAGTCCTGGAAATGACATCAGCATAATCACAAGTTCATTTCACTTAAACTGAGAAGTTGCACAGAACAGATTACTCATCACAAGAATAAATGGACACCAAAATACTGCTCATATTCCCAAAAGAGGCTAGCAGAAACTTCAACACATGAGTTTGACAGCTCAGAATTCTAAAAACAAGTGTTGTGGAAGAATACACTTTAACAGCAACTGGATCTCATTAAAGCAATAGCTATTCGGCCAAATCTAGGATAAGTATTTGAAAACTTAAAAGACTAAGGCACTTTATAAAGTTTACCTAATGTCATTGGGTGCAGCAGCCTTGCTCTCAGGGAAATTGTAGCATGAGTCAAAAATATCCTCCAAAGCAAACAGAACACAAGGAATAGGAGATGGTTCTGGAAATTGTAGTTGTAACAAATTATGATTCTTGAATGACTGAGAAATGGCACTGTTTTCCCAATGAAATAACATATTCCTTCTAGAAATATACTTTCAGAGAAAGAGAATCCTTCAGAAGTACTGGCAAAAGCCACACCTTCCTCAAAATCTGAATCAGAATTCTATGGACAGTGCTCAGTCTGTAGCAGAATCATTTGGAGGCTCATCTCTTGAATCTCTTTAGGCAATGAAGAATCCCTTTCTATTTTAACTTGAAAAAGCCATACAGGAAGGGTCAAGATCCTGCACTAAACCCCAAGGTTAGTCTAATAAATTACTTCTGTTCAGAGTATTTGAGACAGGAAAAGACATATGTTTAAGTTTTTGTCACCTTTTGACAGGAAAATCTGAAGAAAAAAAATGTTTGCAAGCAAAATCCCTCGCTATAGATAGGCATAGCTTTCTGGCTAAGCAGAGTGGCATTCTTTGCCCCTTCTCCCAGGACCAACAAGACTATCTCTCCCTTGCCAGAAAGAGCACTTCAACAGCTGCAGGGGACATGTCTAACTCTCAATAAATGGTGGTTGTAGAGATTACACCACTAGGATCCAAGGAAAAATAGGAGAGGTCTGAAAAAACAGCTTTGGCCACAGCACAGCCAGACACCTGTGGATGATGCATTTTATCAGCCTGTGGTGGTGGCAAAGGCTGCATAACAGTCTTTTTCTTTCTGTGGGTGGAAGAAAGTGGGTTGTTCCACAGCCAAAAAAGTTGCCTGATTCCCAGAAAGCCTGGCCGTAATAGTCAGTAAAAGAGGTATGTCATAAAAAGTAACTTTTTTCAAGTTAGAAATACTGAAAAGAACTTTAAACAATTACCATATCCCCAAAAGTATAATAATGCAACTTTTACCTCAGAAAAAAATATTTAAAGTTAGTTTTAACAACTTTTTACTAGAAAAGTAAAATAATAAAACTCTAATTTAAAAAGTGTACAAAGGTGATATGACAGTCAATAACAACACTTGCTCCTATCAAAAATTAAAAAGTTTTATATAAATATACAATGATTTCTGTCCTAAGTAAAAGAGAATTTTTCCTAGAAGTTAATTTATCTGCTCTGCAGTGGAATAGCATTAGCCAACTATCGATCCTCAGAAGCCTACGGAGAAGCTCATTGTTCAGCAGCAGGAAAACAGTGATGGGCTTGGCATTCAAATAGCTTGGGTACATGAACTTTGGAAGCTGGCCATCGGTTGTATCCTTTACAGAATACAACATATATAGCCTAGGCTACTGCAGCAGGGATCAAATGAAGACTATCTCAGCAATCTGTCAGGTAATCTTATAATGTTGGCTTGCCAATAATCTTCCCCTAGCAAACTCAATAACATTACAGTTGTCTCTAAAATGTTCAGCTCACTAGACTATCAGACCTTATTAGTATAATGTTGTGTTAAAATTTCTGAAATTATAGAAATACTATCCTCTGCTGTGTGTAACAGTCTAATTCCCTTTTGTATATTATCTTGTTACTTGCCTCATTATGTTTCCATCAGATTCTTGTTGATCAATTGACAACTATCCCGAATGCCAGTTATGCAAAATAATAATAATAATCATCATCATCATCATAGAAAACTGTTCCAGCAAATCTTGGAAGAAGCTGTTTTTGGAGAGGGGAGCACCCATACATCCCCATGTCCCTTAAAATATATCTCCTTCAAGATCACTCAACAGCGGAGTAAAGGGAAAACTCAACTATTGCTGAAATTGCTTCTGGAGATATTTTTTAACTATTGGCATCATGAGAACCTGCTTTTGATTGATTGATAGGTGCCCTATTGATCTGCCTCCTGATGGGCATTCATTGACTGCTCTCACTCAAGTTCTTCTCATTTTACTATTGCATTATGTGTCCTATCTTATTATAACCATGTACCACTTGTATATAAAGTGTTGTTTGTATGCTCAGTTGTAATGTGCCATTGGTTAAGATCATTACTGTAAAGAGTCCTTGGACCATTTCATTTGTGCAGTTATTAAACTACCAAACCCCAATCCATGATGGCTGTAGGGACTACACAAGTGGGACCCAATGAATCAATCAATCAGTCAGGCAATGCTTTTTTCTGATGTACCATACACATAGGAAAGTGATCACCTTTCTGTGCTGACTTTCATAAAACACAGTCATAAGCAAGTGGTAAGGATATCCAACATGCTCTGCAAGTAAATTATGATTCTAATTCATTTACAGACCAAAGTCATTTGCACTGACTTGAAAATTATTAACTCTGTTTATAGAGTGGCCAGATTCATGTGACGTTAAGTGCAGGGGCAGCAAAATTTACCCCCACTCCTAAACCGTAATTAAGTAAACTAGTAATCTATTAAAGCATTTTTTTTTGTTTTTTGCATAGGCAGTATTGCTGAAGTAATAAATGTGAATTTACAGGAAATAAAAATGCAGTGGTGGGCAGACAGCACAATATGCTGAACTGTTTTAGGTAAGTATTTCCCCCTTTGGTTTTCTTTTAATCCTAACCTCCATGGATGACATTCAGTGACATTAATGCCAGACATGTTAATGTGCTACTATACACACACACACACACACACACACACACACACACACACACACACACACACGTGCACACACACATACACACACATGCACACACACAGATAATTCACTGCAAAGGCCCTTTCTCTTCCTCTCTTCTTTAGTCTTGGTTGCCTGAGCTAGCACCACCTAACCTCCACCAGTAATGATAAACAGGCAACATTTCTGGGTTAACATTAATTGCCTCATTGATAAAAACTGTGCTGTCTCAGGTGCAGTCTTTGCTGCAGGTTATAAATAGTAGCTAAACCCAACCAGCACAGCAGAAGGCATTCATAGCTATTTCTGATTTTTAAATAAAATGCTATATGACAGGTATGCAGAGTAGTAATGGCTAAGTCATCCTCTCACACAGCTGTTTTGTGAGAACTCTCTGGCTTGTTTAAAATGTTTCACTCTTTCACATTCCTACTAGTCCAAGATGTAGCTTCAAAGTTCCTTTCAGTCCCTCTTGATAATTACTTCAGAAATGGCCTGTAAATTCCTTTTATTTCTTCTTGGTGAAGATCTCTAACACTTGATGTATGTCTTTTATCTCACCTAGCAAGTATATAATTTCAGAGCTGTAGTGGCCTCATCTAGCTCCCAGTGGCCCTCCCTGAACTGGAGACCCTCAAGCTGAGGAGGAAAAAAAAGGTCTGTTCCATGATCTAGCACTACTCACCTAAAGAAGAGCCACAGAGACAGATCCATTCTTCCCCAGTCTGCACCCCTAAACTCTGAGTTGAAGATAAAAAAAAAAGGTCTTACAAAATAAAAAAGCACTTTCTACATTTTAAAACTGCAGTAACTGACTTGTTACAACTTAAACCACAAACTAAGCTCTGAAGCAAGTGTTTCAGTCCTGACTGCAAAAGCAGTACCTGAATTCAATTCTGTATCACCATTCAGAAATGCTAGTAAGAAACTAAATGTTAATACTGTACTACCAACCAGTCTGTAACTGCTGATCAAACCCCCTAACACCTTCCCCTTAGGGTAGCTGCTCTCTTCACCCCACCCTAGTTACAGCTCTGCCAAATTTGGTGTCTCCAGTTCAAAAATGTGCCTGTGCTCCACTTTGACATATTTGGCATGTACCTATCCCCACAACAGACCTGGCAGGCTGAGATTTGCCCCAGTGTAGAGAGGAGAAGGAGTCAGGTGAAGTGGATTCTTCCAGCAGTTCCATGATTTAGCGGAGGGTATGTAACATCATATAGTGCCAATATTCTTCCAGTGGGGACCAGAAAACACAGCTTATATTTCTCCTTTTTAGGGGTGTAGAGGTCCTGGCATTTCCTTTGATGGAAGCCAAAATAATATCCAAGCATGGCTAAGTTTCCAAAACCCATTTTTACGTGCTATGTTTCTGGCTAGGGAATCTCCCGTGAGTGGTTCTGATACATAGCTCCTGATAGAGTCACTAGCAGCAGCCTTTGCAGGTCCCTTTTATGAGCATTTAGATACTTGGAAGATTGCATCTTGGGATATCCTTACCTCAGGTTTCCAGTGGTTAATCATGTGATCACTATCTACAAGTTTATGGGTACTGACCTTTTCATGATGTGACACAGTCATCAGATTCCAAGCTATTTCTCATCCTAGAAGTTTCTTCTCTGTGGGTTACCACAGATCATCACTGGTGACTACATGCATGGATTTCAGCAGTTTACTGTCTCTAGACTGTTGAGTCTAAATCCTTCATTTATTCTGGAAATACCTTCTCTCTCTCTTTACATTTATATTGCAGTTTTTTCCCTCTGGAGAAAAATCTGATTCACCCTGTTGAACAATATCCTCCCGCACAGTCTACACAAGAATGCATGCCAGTTCCTGGAGTCTTTTCTTCACCCAAGGTAATATATAGTTAATCTTTCCAAGCTATCTTCATGTTTAAAATATAGCAAAAGATATTTTATTGTGTACTGAATAGTTAGCTAAAATTGTCTGCTGTGGTGCATAGCACTTTGTGAATTTATACTGCTAACCAAAGCATACATGGTACTTTTCTAATCCCTTTTGCTCTTTTGTGCACTCTGCTTTTTAAGTACGAATCTAGCATTAACTTGTAAGACAGTTTGCAACACATAACAGAAAAGTACATATTCACATTTGTTGCCACTCTCCATAAATACTCTGCATCTTTTCCTTGTGTGAAGAACTGTGTATATTCATTTTTTGTTAAATGCATCACCTCCATTATACCTTGTTTATAATAAACCATTGTGAAAGTCAGAGTATATAAATTCTAATATTTTGCCTGGGATTAACCTTATATCTTCACATAAGTCATACCTACAAATAGTTCTAGCTATGTTCAAAGTCCAGGTTTTGTTGTCAAGATGTAACAAATTTGTATGTTCTTATATATACTACATTTTATTTACCTGATACTTTATTGATTATTGTAATGTGTGCATGAACATTTACTGTTACTCATGGAGTTTTTCTCCACAGGCCTCTGCTGAAAAAGGACCTGTGTCCAGTCGGACTTTCCCGGTAAACAAATGCTAAATAAATAAATATACTGTCATTCCTAGATACAACAGAATGTTATCTTGTCCTGGCAAGTGTAACTGTAATACAGATTATGTAGTTTATGTAGCTTCCTGCATTTCCTGTATGTCTTTCTATGTAGGGAAAACTACTAGAAAATTGAAGGAATGTATGGCAGAACACACAAGAGATATAAAAAATAAGAAAACCACTAATGCTGTCTATATCCATTCTACCAAATGCACTAATTTAAAAAAAATATTTTTTATTATAGAAAGAGTGCAAATGAACAATCATGGGGGGGATGCAAAAAATATGTTGGAATATAAAGAACTGGCATGGCAACTAAGATTGAATGCCATGGCCAGCCGTGGTATTAATGAAGCTTGTTCTATTAGCAGCATATTGAGGCTAAGAGCACAGTTAAATAGTGGCTTTGACACTGTTAATATATCACAATGTTTTTATTATAAGTTATCCATATACCTAACAACATACAAGGTTTTAAAGTGTAAATTTCATATGTATATTTTTTTTCTCAGAATTAATTTTTTATGATATGGTGTATGTCTTGAAGCAGTTACATTAGATAAGGGTCACCTGTGTTTGATTTTCCATATTTAAGGATTGAGTAATGTGCTGTTATTAACTCTGATGATGCCCTAGGTTTATGGTGGGTGAAAGCGCTCAGTTCATTGTGTTCTACAATAAATATTTCTTGCTTTTATGAACAGCAGTTTTGGACTTATTTGGATGTAACAAGCACTTAGTCAGCCTGACTCTATAGCTTGCAGTGGTGATGTTTTGTTTTTTTCTGGTGAACTCATTTTTTTACTACATTTGGTGGAGATTGGTTCTGGGTTATGTCTAGAGTCTGAAGGTCTTTTATGGCCTTGTGACTTATGGGTCCATAATTCCCAGGATTGGCTGATGGTCTCCCTTTATGCAAGGAGATTAATGTTGCTGTTGTCCATTCTGCTGATGCAATGCCAGTTCCCAGGCCATGGTTAAAGAGGACAGCAAGTGGGTCAGCTAGGTCCTGTTTTAGGTTCCTTAGTAAGCAACCTTGGATGTTATTTGGTCTCACTGAGGCCAGGTTTTTGGCCTTAGACAGCGCACATATGACTTGATCTCTAGAGATACTAGGTAGAGAACTAGTGTCAGGTATGCTTTGGGAAATGGCTGGTGGGGATAGAGGGGTGAAATTTGCACAAAATGTGTCAGCTAGCAGGTTGGCAATTGCCTCCGGTACAGTGTGGGTGGTACCATTTACTACCATCTGGCACATAGATGGGCACTCTCTTTTAGATTATGGGCATAATTAAAGAATGCCGTATGATTGTCGTTGACTAAGGATGCTATTTTAGCTTCATAATTAGCTTTAGAGGATTTTATAAGAATTCTGATTTGCTTGTTCAGTCTGTGGAGAGAATTCTTCCTCTGCAGAGTCATTTCCCTCTTGTTCTTGGACCTCAGTTTCTTCCTTTTGTTACACAATCTGTTTATACTAGATGTCTACCACTGTGGCTTGTTTTTTGGGAGGGCCTGGTTTTAATCCAGTCAGGTACAGCTGAGTCTATGCAGTTGCTAAAATGATTATACAGGGCATGTGTATACATCTCTGCATAGGCATCATCATTGTCTGTGATTGCAGGGACCTGATAATAAACAGCTAATAAGATTTGGTATATGCAGCATTATGGCCATCAGACTATTAAACACTGCATATGGCCCAGACCATCATTAACAAATTTGCACAAGAGACTTATTCTATGGGCTAGGCTTGTAAAGGCTCCAGGGCCATTAGCCTAGTACACACCTACGAACCTATGAACCTATGATTGTTGTCATCCCCCACACCAAAAAAGTATTATCAAAGGTCAAATGGTCAGACTTTTGAGGTTAGTCAGTGATGACACTAATTTTCTTACTGAATTACAAACTTTGATTGGGTTGTGTTTGGATAGGGGTTACCCCATGAATCTTTGAAAGAAAGTTAAAAAAGAAATAATAAAATTCTGAGGCAACAAATTTGCACCCATTTTAAAAATGGGTTTACAGGTAAACATTTTGATGAGTGATGATAAGAAGAATAAACAAGGAGCTTTGGCTGTAAAGTACAATAATTCTTGTGGGCAATATATAGTTGGCATACTCAACAGCCACTGAAGTGTGTTTTGTTCCCAAGAATTTGTTTCTACGCTTGGAGACAGACCTGTTGTAACATATTCTAAGGGCAGAAGCCTGAAAAATCAGTCTGAAAGTGGGAATAGGTCCACATACAAACACATAAATCTAAATTCAAAAATGTTAAAATGTGGTTGTTGTAGAATGTGCAAATTTGTTAATGATGGTCCATATATTGTCATTCCTGGATACAACAGAATGTTATGTTGTCCTGGCACGTGTAATTGTAATACAGATTATGTAGTTTATGTAGCTTCCTGCATTTCCTACATGGCATTCTATGTAGGGAAAACTACTAGAAAATTAAGGGAACATATGGCAGAACACACAAGAGATATAAAAAATAAGAAAACCACTAATGCTCTCTATGTCCATTCTAAGAAATTCACTAATTTAAAAAAATATATTTTTTATTATAGATAGAGTGCGAATGAACAGTCATGGGGGGATGAAAAAATATGTTGCAATATAAATAACTGGCATGGCAACTAAGATTGAATCCCATGGCCAGCCCTGGTATTAATGAATCTTGTTCTATTAGCAGTGTATTGAAGCTTAGAGCACAGTTAAAATAGTGGCTTTGACACTGCTAATATAACACAATGTTTTATTATAAGGAATCCATATACTTGACAACACACAAGGTTTTAAAGTGTAAATTTTCATATGTATATATTTTTTTCTCGGAATGAATTTTTTATGATATGGTGTATGTCTTGAAGCAGCTACATTGGATAAGGGTCACCTGTGTTTGATTTTCCTTATTTAAGGATTGAGTGATGTGCTGTTTTTAACTCTGAAGATGCCCTAGGTATATGGTGGGTAAAAGCGCTCAGTTTGTTGTGTTCTACAATAAATATTTCTTGCTTTTATGAACAGCAGTTTTGGACTTATTTGGATGTAACAAGAACTTAGTCAGACTGACTCTACAGCTTGCAGTGGTGATGTTTTGTTTTTTCTGGTCTAGACCCAAACCAGTATGGACTTGGCTTCAGTAAGGGTAGATCTCACTTTTTTGAAAACATTACCAAAGCCCTGGATGAACGTAACACAGTACATACCGCCTATCTGGACCTAGCCAAAGCCTTTGACTGAATCCCCTATTTGGGTATCATTGAAAAACTCTCCCACCTAGGTGTTTGCCCTTATATCATTAGATGGGTAACTAATTGGCTCACCAACAGAACACATGCTGTCAAAGTTGGTGACTCCACCTCTACCAGTACACTTGTCACCACAAGGATCTATACTGGGCCTTTACTATTTGGAATCTTTTTCTCTGATGGCCAGGCTAAAGTAAATGGCCTTTGCTTACTAAGTTCGCTGATGATTGTAAACTAGGTGCAATCACTGAGTTCCCAGTTATATTAGCATATTACAGGATGGGCTAATACAAACAAATGACTGGTGCCAAAGTCACAGTCTAAAACTAAACAGAAAAAAATGCACTATTATCCCATTGGTAAAGCAGAATTCCCCACTAATTACAATATTGACAGCACCCCTCTAAGTTCAAACCCAGTGGTCTGAGATCTGGGAATACAGGTTGACAGCAATCTGAACTTTGACCATCAAGTTTCCACAGTGTTAAGGAAAGTCTTCTACATTGCACATCTTATAAGTAAATGCATAGCATCCAGGTCTAAGGATGTTATAACCCCACTTTTCTTGACCCTAATCAGACCATTAATAGAGTACAATGCTCCCTTCCACATGTATCTCACCAGACACCTGCAGCAACTGGAGAGACCATAGAGATTTCTCAATAAGAAGATACAGGGCCTCCAAACCATGACCTGCATGGATAGACTGAAAGCCCTGTCACTGTACTCTGCATCATATAGGCTACTGAGAGATGACTTGTGCCTGGCCTACAGGGCAGTCTCTGACCCTGATCTGATAGAAATGCTACACATCCTCAAATTAAGTGGTACGAGAGTGGCTACCTCCAGCGATATCAATCTTGCCAGTGACATTAACAGAACATGCTGGAGAGGCAGGTATGTCTCCCAGAGATTGCCACTGCTCTGGAATAAACGCCCAATTCATATGAAACAAACCTCCTCAATGACCCTATTTTAGCTCAACCTGGATGAATAGATGCGTGACTGACAATTCACTCCAGGGGTGACATCCCTCATGGACAAGGGTAGTCAGTGCTGATCTGTAAAATACGTCCATCTAGCCAAGGACATGTGGGGCAACCCAGGATTAACATGGCTAGGCTTATAAAGCCTCTAGGGTCGCTAGCCTAGTAACCTCCTATGAACCTATGAACATGGTACAGTTACTGGTAGCCATGTTATTGTTATTCCTAACAGCCCATGAAATGTAAATGTGCAGGCACCAAAAAACAAACACACACACAGATACATAAACACCCCACCAGTTGCTATCATGTCCATACGCATGCACATGTACACATATTAGCAGCAAAAATCACCAAGTACAGACAGGTAAGCTCCTCTGTAGCAGCAAAGGCAACCAAGATTGATATAACAGAAGAAGCTGACAGCATGGCTTATAAAAACATAACATTTTTAATCAGATAGGTAAGCGATTTCACGTCTCAAAGAATGCTTCATTAGACAATAAAAACACTACAACAAAAACACAGATTAAATATACAATTTAAAACAAGGTAACTGCTTAAACTATTTAAACAAGTCGCGTGACCTGAAATGGAGTCTTAAAGGTACCTATAGTGTCTGGGACAGGCTGGCTAACCGAGCTGTTCTCAATATATGTAGAAACAATGTTAAGACGTATTATTGATAAAGCCCCTACTGTCCTTAGAGGTACAAAAGATTTTTTAGAAATGTCGTTTGTGTAAGACAGAGACAGGCCATTGCTGCTTTGACACTGGTTACCTTAGATGTTTGCTTCTTGTTTATGGTCATACCTATTTGGTGGTCCTAGAATCCATTAGATTATATCTTATGAAAAACAGTGAATATACCCAAAGGCAAGTTAGTTTGATCTGTATGTTAGAAATGATTTTGGAGAATAATGTTTTTCTTTTTATGAATAAATATTACATACAGAAGGCAGGAGTAGCAATGGGCACTACTTGTGTCAGCTCTTGTGCCAATACAGTAATGGCACACTAGAAAACTACTCAAGTCCTGATTGACAATCAGTTATTTAGGTACATTAGATTTTATAAATGGTTTGTGGATAACATTTTTCTTCTTTGGACAGGTCCACCTAGACTGTTAGGTGATTTTTTTGATTTTTTGGATTCTTTAACCCCTTTTCTGAAGTTGACCATGAGATTCTCAGATTGAGAAATGGATTTTTTGGATGTTAAAATAGTTATGAACCAAGATTCAATACTGACCAGCAGCATGTACTGGAAGTTGTGTCGAAAGAGTAATGGTTTTCAGAGGAATTGTATGCACCCCACTCATATTTATAGAAATGCCATGAAGGGGCAAGGTATGAGGATGTCTAGACTTAATAATGAAGATGAATGCTTTATGAGACTGCTTTGCAATTTGAAGAAAGAGGTTTTGGACAGAGGATATAGAAGTTGATAGATCTCTATTGACAGGTATGGGAAAGCTAAACCATAATATTCAAATTATCGGGATATCAATTGTTTTGACAATATAAATAGGAGCCCTAAATCTGATAGACTAAGGATGTCCCCTTTTTTTCCCCAGATGTTAATGCATTATGCAGTATTATGAAGAATTGACATATTTTAATGGCTAATGATAAGATTAAGGGGGTGGTAGGTGAAGAACCTAGGTTCTGTTTTAAGAATAGGAAATCTCTGAAGTGTTTACTCTGTTACAAAGGCAACCTCAGTGTTTGTTTACAATCACAATACACAGGCACATATAGCTGTAGGTATTGTAGTGCCTGCACAATCATAGATAAAGTTTGTTCATCCAACCAATGAGAGAGCTTATACCTTTTCTTTTTATGCTGATTGTGCAAACAAGAACTTAATCTATTTAGTTAAGTGCCAGGCTTGCCCTGCGTTCTATGTGGGCAAGAGGACTTGCTCCCTTCTGGAATTAATTCATGAATATCTCTATGAGATTCGTAAAGCAGATAAGAAGAACTCTTTAGCTAAACATGTTCTTTTGAAAGGCTCTGATCATACATTCACTTTTCTAGTATTACAGTTGGTTCCAGAGGGTTTAAGAATAGGAGATTAGAAAAATAAGACTGAGGAATGTGAAATGACATGGATAATTATGTTGCAAGCAGGCAGAGGCTTTGGTTTAAACACGACTGTACCTTTAAGACTGCATTTAAGGTGACTTGTTTAAATAGTTTAAACTGTTACCTTGTTTTAAATTGTATATTAAATATGTGCCTTTGTTGTAGAGTGTTTTATTGTCTGATGAGGCATCCTTTGAGACATGAAAGCGCTTACATATCTGATTAAAAACTTTATACATGCACACACATACTCACACACACACACATTTTATATATATATATATATATATATATATATATATATATATATATATATACACACACACATATGGATTCACTTTATATCCTCAAAATACTGAAATATCGAAATTCAGTATTTCGAAGCTATAAAGTTGAATTTTTGAAACCACGAAAACTCAGAACCGCAAAATTCAAAATCTCGCACACCGGTGATTTTGAATTTCACACTTCTACAGCACACATACACACTATCCTCCCCACACACAAACACAAGCTCTCTACTACATAAAAAGCAGGGGGGCTGTGCCCCCCACACCCCCCTACTTAAATATTCTCACTCCGAGGTTGTACTACACACAAACACACACAAAACTCCACCACACAAGCTACATTCTCCTCACACACACACACACACACACACACACACACACACACACACACACACACACACACATCCCAGCAACAAAACACACTGACACACACCACAGCCCCTACCCAAAACCCTTAACACACACTTGCCTGAATCCATAACCACAGCGAAACCTCAAAAGCACAAAATTTAAAACCAATGGTATTCGAGGTTTTGAATTTCACGCTTCGGAACTTTCGCTGTTCTCAGGATTCTACTTTATGGGCTTGAAATACTGCATTTCAATATTTCAGTATTTTGAGCTTCTAAAGTAAATCCATATATTTATATATAATATATACATAGATATATATACATATACACATACTCACACACACACACACACACACACACACACACACACTGCCCCTTAGTACTTATGTGCCACAGTTACGCTATAGGAAGAATAAAGAGTTTAATATTTAAGAGGTTTTGATTTGAGAATTTATGACATTATTTAATATACTTAAAATCTATACTTTTATTTATTTGTATTAATATAGAGGTATTTTTGAATGCTTGTTTTAGGTGAAATTTGATTGATGGGAGTGTAATTGTGACATTTGCAATTCAGTATTTAAATAGCAACTGTATTGCATTATCAGTTTTGTATTTGGTATTATAACTTACAATGCAATCAGAACTCATGATTTTTAATCATCTTTAAACTATCAGTTTTGTATTGTTATTAGAGTTCTGCTGCTCTAGCTGCTTTGTGGCTACAAATTCACATTATTGTATAGCTCTGTGTACAACACAGTTCCAATGTATAAAATATAGGCCATAAAGCCTGCCTAATGCTCAGGTCTTCCTTTTCTCTAACATTTTAATCCCTCACAGATTGTAAGATCCTAAAGTGCGCAGTGGTGCAGCAGTAGCGTTGTCACCTCACAGCAAGATGTTCTCCGGTTCGATTCTCAGCTGGGGTGCCTTCTGTGTGGAGTCTGCATGTCCTTCCTGAGTTTGTGTGGGTTTCCTCCGGGTGCTCTTGTTTCCTCCCACATTACAAAGACATGCATCTAGAGCATTTCTCCCCTAGCCTCTGCTGAAAATTGGCTTTGTTCCAAGTCTGACTTTCCAGGTTAACAAATGTTAAATAAATAAAATAGATCTTCTAACTGCTTCTATACCTTAAGCTGCTGCTCAGGCTTTATTGCTTCTATTTTTCTTAACTCTTTCTCGCTATATGTCTGCATCACTGACTTTCTGGCTGCTGTTTCTACATCATGTATGATGAGAGTGACTATTATCGTCTGTAATGTTTTAACTGTATAGAACTGTTTAGATATGTAGTAATATATTACATCTTGTAGCAGTTTGTTCATTCAGCTTATTTTTTGTATAGTATTTCTAATGTAATCTTTATTGTATTGGATTATATTGTATTTGTATTGTACTGTATGTGGAGCTTTTCTCCCCGGGCCTCTGCTGAAAATGGGTTCTGTAGACCCAGTCAGACCACCCCGGTAAACAAATGTCAAACAAATAAAATAAATAAATAATATGATACACTCCAATACTCATTTTTTGTTTCATGTGACAGTTTCTGAGATAAACTACTATGCTAAACGATGGGTTTGAATTACCATTTGAAGAACATATACTTTTTATATACTCTTCCATCAATATTAAATGCAAAACCAACATTTGGATCTGTTCCCAGGGGTGTTAGGGCTTCTGTTAAAAAAAATCCTTTCCATTTTTTGAAAAAAATGTTCTTGACTTACTGCAATTTCTTGTTCCTAGCCAATTTCAAGTACTGCCATTTTCATTGACTTCAGTATTCAGAACTGTGGAATCGTCTGGTAAGAATTTGATAGCATGAATTTTGAAGCAGTCAAATTTTTCTTCTCAAACTGTTTTATCTTTGGAGGCCTGTGTATCAATAATCATTAAATCAGTCTCTGACTGGTTGTGCATTCCTTAAATCTATATTTTCAGTTTCATTTCTGCAGAATCTTTGTTTTGGTCTGTAGCTATTTAACTCTTGTTTTCAGACAATTTCATTTCTACAAATTCAAGTACAAATTGTATTTCTGTTCATAATAGGTTTTAGCCATTTAATCCATGTTTTCAGACACTTTCGTTTTTACAAATTCAAGTACAAATTGTCTTTCTGTTCATAATAGGTTTTTCAAAACATTGCCCATCTAGATGCAAAACCTGTGTCTTTATTCCAGTTGCTTCAAGAAAACTTTCAATTGGTTATGTGACATTCATAGATATTTTTTATCATTAGAAATGTTATTTGTATAAATTGTTAAACAAATATACAGCCACATATCAGAAGAATCAAGTATTTATTTCGACCAACATAACTTTGGTTTGCTGATATTTGCATTACTAGATTATCTTTTACATTTACTAAGCTTTTTCAGGTCTACTTAAACTCGTCAAAATTCGTGCCATCAAATTCGTACCATTCAGTCCTACAGTTCTGTATACTGAAGTCAGTGAAAAATGCAGTATTTGAAATTGGCTAGGAACAAGTCATTGAAATAAAATGGTCTCAACAAAAGACATATCGAAATTCAACTAATTTGAAAGACTGAAAAGCTGTTTTTTTTTAAACACTGGAGTAAGTCACTTACACTGAAAACAAGTATTTTGGAATCAAGCTTTCTGTAGTGCTGTTCTGCAAATGTTGTTGTTGTTGTTGTTGTGTCTTTCGGCTTTTCCCAGTTAGGGGTCGCCACAGCGGAACTCCGGTCCACTAATGATTGGCAGTAGATTTTTACGTGCCGAGTTGCCAGCTCTGACGCACAACCTTCAACGAAGGTACGCCCATTCACGCATGTCTCCACACAGAAGACGCTCTAGCTGAGAATCGAACAGGACAGCGTCTTACTGTGAGGTGACAATGCTACCGCAGCACCACCACCGCACCACCAAAACGTATTACAGTATAATGACTTTAGGTAAGCAATCTTTTTTATTCTTCTCTCAATGGTTCCTCACTCATTTTTCACAAATAATACATTTGCAACTTTATCACTAGGATTGTATTTCAGAACAAATCATTTTTTTCAGAATTGTTTTACAAAAACCATACAAGAGCAAAGTTTCCCACTGTAGCATCAGTCAGTAACATGATATCATGGAAACATAGCATTCATCTTAACAATTTAGATAATCTTAGTCTGAATATTTGTATCAATTCACAGTAGGACTATTATGGTGAATCATAAGAAATGATGTTCTATAAACAAATAGGAAGAAAAACAAGCATAATTTCATAGTAGCTCCTCCCTGTTGCTAGTGGTCCCTCTTCTCTTAACCAGCTCCAAAAATCCAGGTTGTTCAGTAAACATGGAAAGAGGAGGAAAAAAACAAAGACATCTCCTATGTTTTCTTGCAATATGAGCTTACCTTGAGCTATACTGAATAAAGGGGCTACTAACCAAATTATGTCTACTGACCAGAACATTACATCAGGTTAATATACATTTGGTCCAGTAGGTTCTGACTTTATGATCATTTATTTTATTTTTGGCAGGATTATTATACTTTCAAATTGTACCATGCTTTATCTTTCCACGTCTACACTGATATGAGGAACATGAATTCCTGCTTTATTTTTAACCAAATGTTATTGAAAAAATGGGGCTGAAACTTTTCATGTATTAGTATATCCTCTGATAATCCTAAGCTATATGGAACAAGCTCCCTTAGTCACATATACCTGTAATCCCCATATTTTTGAAAGGGTGATTCTCAAAACTTTTCCAATATTGAATCCAGTTTGGACTATTCCAAACTTGCACTCCCAAAAGCCTATCTTAACATCTGAGCATTTCCAATAATACAGAAAAACAGAGGCAAAGATGTAGAGTTATATATGACTTGACAAACAAATATATCTGTAAGCAAGCTACGGCAATGTAGAGGGATAAAGCCCTGTGTATGGGCCATGTGACCAGAGCTGAATTAGTGATCAGGGTTTAGTTAATGACTTGGATGCCTGATGGAGCTGAGTGGGGAGGATGGGTGTGAGTAGCCACAGCATGCTCACCCTAAGCTGCAAGGGGAAGGAGGTGACTTTATCTCACAAATGGGTGACAATTGGAACATTAAATATTGCACTTGTGGAACACCAGTTTATGAGTGCACATTGCCATAATCCACCAAATGAAAAGGTTACCAATGCACAAAAGAAATGGAAGATGCCATAGTGCATATTCAGAAACAGTATATGAAGTTGCATTTCTTACAGTAAGTAGTATGCAGTAAAGGACAGAGACCTGCCACAAGGGAGGGAAGTACTCCATATAGGATGTTTCATTTTTAACCAAATGTTATTCCAAAATGGTACCAGAAACCAGCCTACTTCTGAGACTTGACTTGTTCAATTAGACTACCAGGGAACAGGAATAACCAGACTGTGGGAATGTCACAGGGCCCAGAGATGCCTCACTCTTGCCACCACAGAATGAGTGAGCTGATTTGGTACAAGTAAAACAGCAATGAGGCCTGTACTGTGGAGGAAATATGAAAGTTTCCATGCATAAACATTCACTGCATTGGCCCAACATTATCAAAAAACACCTCCAAAAGTGCATCTGTACCATTCTCCTCCAAATTCCTCTCAAGCTTTTTCTCCCATATATTCCAAACTTACTCATCTTTTGCCCTCAGGAAAAAAAGCAAATAAACTTTCATTAGGTAGAATATAAGCTCTCATCTTGGAAATTTCTGTAAATAAATAGATAACTAACTGACCAGTATACTGTTTTGTGACTAAACCCACTGAAATCCACCTGAATGAGATGTTGGATTTGCAAATATTTAAAAAGTCTGCATGTGTCACTAGATCCTGAAATGATTTTAAGCATTTTGAGTCATGCACCAGAAACCCTCTACTTAATCCATTCTATTTCTAACTTCAGCTCTCTAACTCTAGGTAAGGCAAATTCCAAAATTGTTTTGACAATAAATATGTTGGTGCAATATATTTAAAGACACCTACTGCTCTGGGTACCAATGGTAGTATTACTGTTTGCATCACTGCATCAATGTGCCCACTTTGTTTACAAAACAAAGACCTCCACTATGAAGTTCTGCTTCCAGAAACACCATCCTGAACCAACTTCTGGAACTTTGTCTAAACTGTTAGCTCTTTCCATGCATATGCTTGACTTTCTCTTGTAAGTACCAAAAGCCAACTGATTACTTGTCACATATTTTTCTGTGCCAACTGATTACTTGTCACATATTTTTCTTGGCCAGCTGATTACTTGTAATATATTTTTCTGGGCCAATTACACAAGTATGAACAGTGTTCATACTTTCCAGTGGGAGTGGGTGTGCATCAGGGTTAGCTCTGAGTCCACTGCTGTTCATACTAGAGATGGACTACATTAGCCTGCGAGTCAGAGGGGACATACCAATTAATTTTCTGCAAGCAGATGATCTGGCATTACAAGCAGACTGTGAACAAGCACTTTAGCAAATGATAGGGGAATTGAATACAAAACTGACTGCACTAGGGATAAAACTGAGTACAGGTAAGACAGTTTTAATGGCAGCAAATGGGGGAAATCAAAAGAAGTTGAGAAGTGCATTAGAAGGGAAAATAATGAAACAGGATAGCAGCTTCAAGTGTCTGGGAGAGGTTGTTGAAAGGAACAGAAGTCTGAATAAGAAGGTCAAAGTTAGAATCATAGGGACTGCAGTCAGTTGGTGCAGAGTGTCAGTGGTAGTGTGTGACAAAAGAATGCCAAAGAAGTTGAAAAGTAAACTGCACAAAACAGAGGTGAGACTAGTACTACTGCTTGGTATAGAAACCTGGGTAGTAATAACAGAGCATTTGAGGAAGCTACAGGCGGTGGAGATGAAGTGCCCTAGATGGGTGGTAGAATGCACACTGGGACAGATAAAGAAATGATGGCATCAGAGCAGAAGTCCAAGTATCTTTAATTACAGAGAGGGCCAAAAAGAACAGATTACAATTGTTTAGGAACATTGGTAGGAAAGGGGAGGCAATCTACAGGAAGAAGGTAATAGGAAACAAGGGTGTCCAGCAAACTGTCGGACTGATTTTGTGAGAGAAGACCTGTGATAATTAGGCATGACTGCCAAAGAAGGTAGGAGAGTTGCACTGAATCAAAAGAAATGCCAACAGCCGATGTGGTACTCAGATTTCATGTAGAAAGTAAGGGGGGAAAGATATATGTATTTTGAAAATGCTGTCATAGACCATTATTGCACATCCTAATCTATTTCCACAGCCAGCTGACAATGCTCCTCAAAACTTTCGAACCATCTTTCCAAAAATACAAAATACTGCCAAATGAACTAATCCAAAAATCAACACAGAAAATCTATGCATAAAAATATAAAACATTACAAGTGACTCCCATGACTGTGGGTGTGCTGTACATGTAGCACCCCTGGGGAACACGGTGACCATAACAATGAGTTTCAAAACCTTATCCCTATAGTTAGGGTCACGATACCAGAACGATTAAGATTACTGCAGCAGGGTCTGATTCAGTGCAGCCAATAATTACAAATTACTATGAACAATCATAGATAAAGTTTGGCGGGATGCACATTATAAACCTCAAATTTACTAAAATAACTTGACATAGCAATATGCTGAATGCAAGTGAATTGCTTTACGCTATAGCCTAGTTGATTGGAATGGCCTACAAACTAATAACACCAAAAGGCACAAAGGGGAAGGCAAGGCAAATAAGAATGAGAGTGACCAGCCTTATCTGTAAGTCAGTGGAGCGAACCATCATGGACCTTATCAACAAAGATATAGGAAATTTCCAAATAATTGTCCCACCCAGTTTGGCTTTGTCAAGGACAGATCAAGCCTGTTAAACTTGATGGACTTCTTTGAGACAGTCACCAAGGGCAAATCTGTGCATACAATCTACAGAGACTTAGTCAAGGCCTTTGACACAGTTTCTCACTTAGGCATCATTGATAAACTCACCCAGCTGGGTATCAACCCATATAGTGTCAGGTAGACTGCAAACTGGCTCACTAATAGAATGCATACAGTCAAAATATGGGACTCCACCTCCTCCAGCCAACCCATAACCAGTGGTGTTCCACAGGGATCAGTTCTGGGACCTGTACTGTTCAGAATCTACTTCTCTGAAGTACAGACAATAGCTAAAGGTCTGTGGCTGATAAAGATTGCTGATGACTGCAAACTATGAGCAGTCATTGAGTCCATTTAAGATGTCAGCATTCTGCAAGACGGACTTACACAGACTAATGACTGGTGACAAAGTCATGGACTTAAACTTGATGCAAAAAATGCATTATCATCCCCTTCAGCAAAGGCACTGTTCCTGCTAACTACCACATCAATAGCAATACCCTAAGCATGCTTTCAGTGGTGAGAGATCTGAGCACACAGGTTGACAGCAACCTTACGTTTAATCACCATGTCTCCACAGTGGTAAGAAAGGCATTTTATACTGCTCATCTCATAAGTAAGGGCATTGCCTCCTTAAAAAAGGTGATTACAACCCCCTTGTACCCTTCCCTCATCAGGCCAATAATAAAGTACAACTCTCCTTTTGGTATGTACCTTTCCAGGCACCTGCAGCAATTGGAGAGATAACAAAGGCTCCTTACTAAGAAAATTCAGAATCTTCAGCATGTGTCCTATGTGGACACATTGAAATCACTGTCACTTCGTTCTGTGTCTTATAGACTGCTCAGAGGTGACTGTGCCTTACATATAGGATGAACCATGACCCTGCTTTAATGGAAATGCTGTACATTCGCAAGTCAAATGGCACACGAGTCACTCGCTCAAAGGTCCTTAACCCAGTATGTGACATCAACAGAACTTGCTGGAGGGTCAGATTTGTCTCACAGAGGTTACCTGACCTTTGGAACAAACTTCCAATTCATTCTAAACAAAGCCCCTCTTTGACCCTATTTAAGCATAATTTGGATGATTGAATGGGAAACCGGAAATTCACCCTGGGGGGTTACACTTGTGTTCCTACTGGACAGGGGCAATAGGTGCTTATTTTAGTGTCTGTTTATAGGTTCATAGGTTGGTACTAGGCTATCAGCCCTAGGGCCTATACAAGCTTAGCCATAACAATTCCCTGGCTATTTCTTCCCACACTGTTTACTTCCCAGGACCTCTGTCTAGCAGGGTGACTGACGTGATCCCCGGGATGAATTTCCTATCTCCCATCCAATCATCAAGTTCCTTTTGAAAAGGCCAAAGAGGCGCTCTGCTTGACATGTATGGGCAGTCTATTCCAGAGTCTGGGGAGTCTCTGGGTCAGGAACCTATCCCTCCAGCATGTTTTGTTTATAGCCTTAGAACATACATTCTAATGAGCTAGGGTTGAAATTGGCTAGGCATGTAAAAGCCCTAGGGCTGTTAGCCTAGTAACCTTTTATGATTCTATGATCCTGAGATAAGAATCAGACACTTTCCCTTAATCCACCGCAGAAGTCTCTTCCAACATAGGTGACTTCAAAGTGGGGTTACTTTACTGGAGTGGATGATGCTGAAGGGGTACAGGTATTCTTCTGTACTAGCCTTGCCTCCACCTTATCAAACTCTTGAATAATATCCAACTTCCGCAGATTACCCCTCAAAGAATTAGGACCCTTGAAAACTTGTTCTTTTTAAACCATACATTCACAGTACAGGGATAGTGAAAACTTGACTTTAAACTTTCCCGATTTATGAAAGCCACCAGTAGACAATGTTTCTTTCTCTACTCTAGTGATAATTTTGTGTAATCATGATTAAAGCTAACTTTCACCCCGACTGTAGTACAGGAGATCTCCCATCCATGCCACTTTCTAAATAAGTTGTTTGTGCCTGAAAGACAAAAGTATCATGAGGGATATGGGTCTGATGTTCTATTTTATAGGCTTTGATAACCGTAAAAGATGGGCCCCCGGATTTATGAAAGCTTGCACGGAGTGCAGAAGAGTGTAGGAGTTCACACCGGCAATATGTCTGCCGTGTGATCCAGGTACAGACGGCAGGGGCGTGCACGAGAGCTGCTAAAGCTACTCTTGCACGGACAGTGTCATGGTATGCAAATTACCTCATTTGCTGGTGAAAGCCATGCAAATGAGGTAAATTTGTGATCCAGGAAACACTAACCTGTCCGTGGAAGATTAGTATTAGCTGCAGAAATGTACTCCGTTAGTAACGGAGTACATTTCTGCAAATAGCTAAACGGAGCTATGACAGCTCCAAATAAAGGATGCATACAGTTGAGAAAGCATGCCAATGGCCAAATATAAGGCCATTGGCATTTTAAAATGTTTAAAAATATAAAAATTTAACTTTTTTTTTTCCCCAATCTCCGATGCTTAAGCATAGCACAGCACCGCGCAAACGTGTGGCACTTATAAAAACAAGAAAATAATTTTAAAAAAGCCAAATATAGGCATTTTCACTAAAAAGCTTATTCTGCCATGCAGGTGAATGGCAGGCTGAAGACAACAAGGCTACTGAGTAGTGGTTGCTAAGGGGGGGAAGCTCAGTGTGAGAGATGTAACCATGTATTACTAGGCAATTCTATGCAAATTAGGATAAGGATAGTGAATCCCAAGTTTCCCCAGCATGTGAGGCATGTCCCAAGAGTGTAAGAGGAGGAGAAGGTGAGTAGAAGAGTAGAATATAGGTGACATCATGAGGGGGTGTGTCAGACAGGCTGTAAGCTAATTGAAGCACAGTGGCTTGTGTTTGCCCTGAGTTGCTCAGGATTGCAAGAGGCATGCCTACAGTTGTCCAATTTGAAAACCTCAAATCAAAAGTGCACACTGTTAAAAGATAGGAAACTCCTTGCAAACATGCACACAGCCTGTGCACTTGTGTGCGTGCATTTGTGTGGCGCGTCCATGGGTGGAAACAGAAAGGCAAAAGGAAGTAAAAGAAGTAGTAGGAAGTTAACCAAGGAGAACTAGCAGAGCTGCCAGGTGAAATATATCAGAATCAGCCAATTACACAAGCAGCAGACTAGCCCAGCCCAGCCCAGCACTTTAAACTCTGCAAACAGCACCCCCGCCCCGTTTTTTCTCAAGAACTCTGCAACACTGCAGTATACAAAGAGGGAAAGCTTAAAAAGCTTAAGTCAGACAAAATTTTAGGGGCTGCTCTTGCTGTCATAAACCAACATGTGCAAGGTGCTGAGGGTGTTGATGTTGTGAATGCTGCTGAGCAACCCAAAGTGAGGAGACGGAGAAGAGTGTACAGACCCAGGGTAACCTACCAGGGGCTACATAAGCTGGAGATAGTGGAGCGATATAGGGTGGAGAGAGAACTCCTACAGCAAATTGTTGAGCTTTGCCGGCCACGCCTCACCCACAGAACCAACAGAGGGGAACCCATCCCAGTGGATACCAAGGTATATGTAGACCTAAGAATACTAGCTACAGGTACCTTCCAAAGACCAACTGGTGATATGATAGGGATTTCACAGGCATCAGCATCCAGGGTACTCCACCAGTTCCTGGATGCCATGTCAGCACATGTCGGTGACCACGTATATTTCCCCAATTCCCGTGAGGCATTGGCCAGCAATATGCATCTTTTCCACCAAATAGCAAAATACCCTGAGGTAGTGGGTGCAATAGACTGCATGCACATATGCATCAAAGCATCACCCAGTGAGCGGGGTAGGGTCTACATCAACCACAAGGGCTTCCCCTCCATCAACTGCCAGTTTGTGTGAGATGCCCAGGGCATAATAATGAATGTGTGTGCTGGATGCCCTGGAAGCTATCATGATTCCCACATTTGGCATCTGACCCAGCTGTACCAGAGATTTGCCAATGGGGACATGCCTGAGGGTCACCTAGTGGGGGATGCTGGATATGCACTGGAGCCGTGGCTAATGACACCCATCAGACATTCACACACACCTGAATAAGAACTCCATAATGAGGCACATGCACAAACAAGAAACATAATTGAGCATGTGTTTGGGATGCTCAAGTCACTGTTCTGTTGCCTGGACACATCTGGTGGAGACTTGCAGTCCTCACCAACTACATGTACCTACATTGTTATGGTATGTGCCATGCTACACAATATGATCCAGCGGAAACAGCTGCAGCAGGAACAGCATGGTGCAGAGCCAAAAAGCCCTCCACCATTGCCAAGGCCTGCACAGGCACAGCATGACTCAGAGGAGGAACAACCTGAGCCTGCCCCAGTAGGCAGAAGGAGGCGTGCCCAGTATGCCCTGGCCTTGGCAAAGAGGCAACGCATAGGACATACACTTACTCAGTAGGAACCCTGGAAATGACACCTCTCTCTGATTTGTACATACAGTAAAAGGGATGCCAAACATGACCACTACCTGTTTTCAAACATGTATAGGGAGTGTACTATGTGCATCTGACATAGGCAGCCCTGTAGCACCACCTGAGGCATGAGTGCCCTATTTTAAGCAATATAAAGCACTGCTAAGCACATTTTATCAGTACTGAGCATATTTAAATACAATTGGGCGTAGTTGCGCACCGCGCTAACCAGCGCAACGTCGGGCAATGTTGGGCAAAGTTGGGCAACATTGGGCAAAGTCGGGCAAAGTCGGGTAAACACGCTCACACCTGCTTTACTGTTCCTTAACCAGTCAGGTCTGCCCAGCAGGAAAATGAAAAGCAGTGACAGGGCTCAAACTCAGGATACTGTGCACTATAGTCACAGTACTGAACCACTATGCCATGACAGCATTTCACTGGCACAGACACAACTTAAGTCACTCACACATACCAGTTGGGGGGGTCACATACCTAACAGTCACAGCCAGCAGAACATTTGTAGACAAACGCAAACACAAACAAATGCTGTATCATGCCCTCTGAAGAGGCATATGAGTAACCTCCCCCCAGGCCTATGCAGACAGATAGCAGGCCAGGCAGTGTGATGTGGGTTGGGTAGGCTATGAAGTCACAAACTAATATGCATGTAATTGGAAGCTAAGGTCTGTAGTACAGTGGTATGCCTCAAGCCAGTATGATAGGCAACAGTACAGACTGAAATGGAGTACCTGACATAGCAGTGCAGGACTAGCAAATGTGTATAAGTGTCAGGTGTACCCCTCATCCTATGTACACCCACAGTAACAATCAGGTGTGCCCTCCAGGTAGAAATGTACAAATAATAGCTGTCCCCCCTGTATGTAGAAATGTTGATACATCTATGCAAATTGACTCATGGAAGCCCTGCAGGCACAGCATGCTTCCTGTCGATGCACAACACAAAGGTGAGCCCTGAAGTAAAAATCAACTTGAATTTTCACACACATATATAGTATATATATATATATATATATATATATATATATATATATATATATATATATATATATATATGCCCATAGTGGGCATGCTCACACACTTAAACAAACTTAGCAAATGTCAGTCAACAACATACTGAAAGGTCATACTGGGCATGCTCACACACTTAAACAAACGAAGCAAATTTCAGTCAACAACATACTGAAAGGTCATACTGAGCATGCTCACACACTTAGGCCATGTCTGAGTACAGCAGTGGGCCACACATATCTGGCAGTTGCAGTTCTTACTCCAGACACATGTCACTATTCACCAATCCTGCCTTGCGCACACAGTGATATGAAACCAGACCCATATAATATATTGGACCCCTGTCATAATCAAACTATGTAATACAAGTACTTAAGTTGTTCAAAGAAAGTGAAAATCCAAAGAAGATTAATAAATCTCCGATCAGTATAATCAAGAAACAATGAGCACTCCTAACATTATCCAAGCCAAGCTCTGCTAAAAATATTGCCAAAGAGTCCATAGAGAACCATGAAGCTTTTTTTAGCTATGTCATAAATATCAATTTAAACTCATATATGTTCTGAGTCAGTGCAAAGTGTAAATGAATACATGTACATGACTGACATTGCCAACATCTTGTCAGACAGGTTCATACATATTTACCCGCCTCTCACTGACAAAAGAGCCCATTACCATACCTGGAGATTGTGAAAAGCCAGAAATCACATATACAATGGTTAAACAGCTCTATCCAAACCTAAAAACATGGTGACTATGGGGTGACATGGTTTCCCTGGCTGTGTCATATGTGAACTCCAAAATAAACAGACCCTGCACCTGAACAGTCTGTTGAGACTCACCCTCTGTACATGATATGACACTGTTGAATGGGTTACATCAATATTTGGCACACTCCACAAGTGTTGGTGCACAAAAGACCATGGGAACTATTGTCTTATAAGCCTAATAAGCCTGATCTGCAAGGCCATGGAATCCATCATTATGGAACTCATAAACAGAGCTATTGGGAGCCTACAAACACCCAACCCTACCTATTTTGGTTTGGTCAGGGGCAGATCATGGTCCCTAAACCTGCTAGACAGTTTTCAAGGCAGTTACCCAGGACATACATCAATGAAATGAGCTCCACATGGCCTACATAGACCTTTAAAAGCCCTTTTCCAACATCCCACACACATGACGTGTCCATAAAATCAACAACCTGTGCATAAACACGTATGTCATCTGATGGATTGCCAACTGGGGTACAGATAGATCCCACAAGGTAAGAATTGTGGTCTCCCTGTTGGACTGTAAGCTGGTAACAACTGCTGTCCCCCATGGCTCAGTCCTGGGTCCCCTCCTGTCTGGTGTATACTTTTTAGAAATACAGTCAAATACATGAGGGCTATGGTTAGCAAAGTTTGTGGATGACTGCAAAAAGGTTGTCATAATCGATGTTTGGGACAACAGAGACAACCTTAAAAAGGGTCTCAGTCAGACAGATGTGGTGTCAAAATTATGGCCTTGAGCTACAGTAATACAAATACCACATAGGTGCCAACACTCTAAATATGGAGGTAATAATAAGGGATCTATGGACAAATGTGGATAGTCATTTCTACTTTCAGAAACACATTCACAAAGTGGTTAGAAAATCATGCTATGTGTTCCCACAAATTCCCAAAGTCTTTGCATGTAGGTCAAAGGAGGTTCCCTCTACTCATCAGTCATCAGACCCATCAGAGAGTACCACAACACACTTGCGATGAATCTGACTAGGCACCTTCAGCAGCTGGAAAGACCACTGAAGTACCTCGACAAGAGGATTACTGGCCTCAAACAGTTGCCCCATGCAACAAGACTGAAGTAACTCAATCTGTTCTCTGTTGCATACTGTCTACTCAGGCGATCTCTGCCCAACAGGCAGGTCCATGCCCAATGCAGAACTGATGTACATGCTCTATCTGAAGCAAACCCAAGCTCACTGTGCCACATGCTCTAGGGATATAATCATCACAACAATAAATAGAACATGTTGGAGGGATACATTACTAACTCACAGACTTCCCTTGCTTTGGAACAGGGTCCCAACCTACATTAAGCTGAGTCCCTCTTCCAGAGGAGCCTTGATGAGTGTATGTGAAACTGAACTGTCACACTATGGATCACTTCATCAGCTCTACTACACAGAGGCATAGGGAACTAACCCCATGTGTGGAGATAGTTGCACACTCTGGCCATACTAATATATGCCTTCAGGCAAATAGCCTATTACCTACCTATGTACCTATATATGTAGGGGGAACACAGGTATAATAAGCCAAAGATGGATGTGCAGACATGTGTGTAAGAGGGTGACCATGACAGGGAGCCATCCAGGACTGTCCCACCCAGCACACATCCCAATGGCACAAAAGACATGAGGTGCACATCTCACCCACTGTACATAATAGCCACCAGTATCTGTAAGCATTACAGTGTATGTGGTGCATGTGCCTGCTGTACAACATGACTGTAAAATGAAGTACACATCTACTATCTGTAGACATGTACCTGTCACATAGGTTCATAGGTATGTAGTAGACAATCTTCATGAAGGCATATATTAGCCTAGGCAAGTTGTGCAGCTTTCACCACCCCATTGGTTAGTCTCCTAAGCCCTAGTTCTAATAGTTAGTACCTGATGTAAACCCTTTGTTGATTAGGTGGGCCAAATAGGATTTCCTAATCACTTGGCAACATGGTTGTCAAAGGAAAGATGACTATCTACTTGTGTCACCAGATCCCTTATTACCTTGTCAGTTTTTAGGGGGTAACACCTATGTGGTAGTTTGTGGGTACTTTGTTTTCCCCAAAGGGGATTACTATGCATTCTTTCAAACTGAGCTTGAGGCCATGATTCTGACACCACACATCTGTCTCATAGAGTCCCTTCTGGAGAATATTTGTGTCATCCGGGGAAACTTTTATGGCAAACACTTTACAGTTCCCAGCAAACCTAGTCAACCACAACCCTCCTGTGTTGGCATGTACTTCTGAGAAGTCTATACCAAACAGGAGGGGCCCAAGGACTGAACCCTGGGGGACACCAGTTGTTACCAGTTTAGAGTCTGACATGTAGCCAGCAACTCTTAATTTGTGGGATCTATCTGTGAGCCAGTTTGCAATCCATCTTGTGATATATGGATTTATGCCCAGGTTGGTGAGTTCATCTATGATACCCCACTGGGGAATGGTGTCAAAGGCCTTAGCAAGGTATAGGTAGGTTGTGTGGAGCTCCTTTCAATCATCTGTAGCCTGGGTAACTGTCTCAAAGAAATCCAACCAGTTCAGGAGGCATGATCTGCATTTGACTAGGCCAAACTGGGTGTGCTCAACTGTGTGAAGGTTCCCAATGTCTTTATTGTTGACTTCCATTATGATTGGCTCTATTGCCTTGCAGATCAGATTCATCAGGCTCATAGAGCAGGAATGCCAAGGGTCTTTTGTGGCCCCACCCCTGTGGAATGGGAAGAACATTGCTGTGCAACATTCTATGGGTACATATCCTGTACAGAGGATGTAGAGAGAGGTGTAGGTATCCTTGATGAATATGGATACATCCCCACCCTGTGTGCTATGATCCAGGTTCTGATGCTGGAAGGTATGGAATGAGTAGTATCCTGGTAGTGCTGGTGTGCTCTCTGGAGCCTTGAACTAGGTTTATGTTACTGCAAAGATATCAATATTCTCCATACCGAGAAGTGCCTCGAGTGTGTGCATTTGGAGGCTGAGACTTCTGACAATGAGTAGCATTTAGCTCACTTTGTGGTTATTTGTGTTGGTTACGGGGTTTGGTTTGTCCTGAGTGACCGGTGTTCCACACCTGAAGTCAATGCCTCATTGGTCTGATCCGACCATAAGTTAATTACCCTACATATCCACATTCTGCCCCCACCCCCCATTAAGGAAACCATGTTAAAAAATTTCTCCAAAGCCAACTTCATGCTTCTTAAGACAGAAATGGTGAACTTCATGACACCCATGCAGATTGACAATACAGGTATGACTACTGAATCCTACACAATTGCACTTTATAAGCACTTACATGAGTGCATGGATTGTGCTATCCCAAACAGAACTAAGATGCTATCCTCCAAAAAAAGGAAGCCAATCTGGTGGTCCCCTGCCAAAAACAAACTGTACAACAGAAGGAAGAAACTGTTGCAAAAGAGAGTAAAATCCCATGAGTGGGGGAGCTCCCTGGTCAGTCTCAGTAATAGCTGTAATCCCTGATAAATCCTCCAAAGCTAGTTATGAAAACAAAATCACAACTGATTCTAAAGACAACCACAAAGCATTCTATAGCTATGTCAAGAATCTCAATGACAACACTCAGATCTGCTCTGAGTTACAGCACAATGGCACTAAATATACAGACCCAACTGATATTGCCAACATCCTGGCAGATAGGTTCAGTGCTAACTTTACCCCCCCCTTTCACCCATTAAAGAGCCCATCTCTATACCGGAAGAATGCAAAGTCCCTGTAATCAAGGCTGCACAGGTAAAAAACACACTCTCCAAAGCCAGGAATACAGCATCCATGGGACCAGACAACATCCCAGGCTGTGTTCTACATGAACTACAGAATGAACTGGCACCACACCTAAGTACCATGTTCAATCATAGCCTCACCTCAGGCTTTGTGCCTGCTGAATGGCGCACAGCAACAGTTATCCCACTACACAAGGGGGGAGCCACCAAGGACCCTGGGAACTAGTGCCCCATTAGCCTGATGAGCTTGGGCTGGAAGGCCATGGAACATATCATCATGGAACTTATAAACAAAGACATTGGAAATCTCCAAACTCTGGACTTCAACCAGTTCGGGTTTGTAAAAGGCATATCATGTCTCCTAAACCTGATAGACTTCTTTGAAGCAGTCACCAAAGCCGTAGACAAGTGTAAGGTGGTTCACACAGCCTATCTAGATCTTGCCAAGGCTTTCGACACCATACCCCACTCTGGAATTATAGATAAACTCACTAAACTAGGTATAAATCCCTATGTCACAAGATGGGTTGCCAACTGGCTCACTGACAGAATCCACACTGTGAAAGTAGCAGACTCCAAATCCGACTTCAGACCAGTGACAAGTGGAGTATCACAGGGTTCAGTCCTGGGTCATGTCCTGTTTGGTATCTACTTCTCTGAAGTACAGGCTAACACAGAAGGTCTTCAGCTAATGAAGTTCGCAGATGACTGCAAACTAGGAGCCATAATCGAAACTACTAACAATGTGGACATCCTACAAAAGGGCCTCACTGAGACAGATGCCTGGTGTCAAAGCCATGGCCTCAAGCTCAATGCCAAAAAGTGCATTGTCATCCCCTTTGGTAAAAACTCTGTACCCATGAACTACAACATAGACGGTAGTATACTTAACACCGAATGTGTGATAAGAGACCTTGGGACACAGGTGGACAGTAGTCTCTCCTTTGATAATCACATCGCCACAGTAGTCAGGAAATCCTTCTACATGGCACACCTCATCACTAAAGGTTTCTCATGCAGAAAAAAAGAGGTCATTGTTCCCCCTCTACTCATCACTCATTAGATCTATTATAGAGGCTGCAGAAATACCTCACAAAGAGGATTACTGGCCTCAAACACATGCCCTACACAGACCGTCTCAAAAAACTCCAGCTTTACTCCATCGCATATCGCCTAACATACAAAGCTATGTCAAACCCAGAACTGTTGGACATGCTCCACTTAAAGAAATCCCATTCCCTCCAAGCTACATGCTCTAGGGACTGAAACCTTGTAACTACAATAAACAGAACATGCCGGAGGGATAGATTCCTATGCCAGAGACTTCCCATACTCTGGAGTAAACTACCTATCTATATCAAACAAAGCTCTTCATTAGCACTCTTCAAGAAAAATCTTGATGATTGGATGGGAAATAGGACATTCACCCCGGGGATCACTTCTTTGTCTCTGCTTGATAGTGGCACAGGAAAATACATTTCTTGGATGGCAAAAGCCAGGGTGCCTTTTTGGCTGGGCTTGTATAGGCCCCAGGGCTGATAGCCTAGTACCCACCTATGAACCTATGAACCTTTGAGCCTTGCCTAAAAAAGGTAATATGGGGACAGCAAGAGGCTTGGCCAGTATTCAGAAGCATAGGGGTGACAGGTGCAAACCATCTCTAGCGAAGCAACAAGACTTGTCTATCATGTCATCACAGGCAGACAGAGATTGTATCCCCTTTGAATGACACCAGAAGCTCAGCCAATTGTTGAAGTTTATCATCTTTCTGTTATATTGCAGTATCATGTAGGTGAAGGTTAGATGCTGCTCAAGGTCAGGGTCATACCAGCCTGGGCTACATGATCATAGAGCTACTATATATCTCTTGTCATGTTGTCCTGGGAGGTATGTCTCAGATCACTCACACTGACATATACAAAGAACACGTCATATATGTACCTGTTCTGGAGTGATGTAAGTGCTTGTGTTATGTGGCAGATAATAGCACCTGACAGACAACTGACAGTAACCTTCCTCTTGTCCAGCCGAGTGAGTGGAACATCTGTGTGCCTGACTATGGAGTCACCTATTACTAGTGTGTTGGGTATGTTGTTTTGCCTTAGGGCCTGTTGTGAGGCACACTGCTTTGGTGTATTATGTGTTTTCTGGCGTGTGCTTGGAGGTGCATGTTGTTTGCTTGTCTGCTTAGGAGGACAGTCTCTCTTTTTCAGATTAATATTTGTATTCTCCGAGTATGGTAATGTGTATTTATGTGTGTGTTTTGCTGGTGATTATATTGTAGGTCTATGTGAGACTGTTGGTGTTGTGGTTGTATGACCCTACTCCTCTTGACTGTATTGTCCAGTATTGGGTTGACAGAGCTTAGCCACCGGTTTGACCCTGTGTGTGCCAGCATGTGGTGCATCAACCCATATATGATACGATCATGGCCTATGCATACAATATACTCACAATACACCTAGTATGATAAGCCTACTGAGGTTAGCAAATGTGAAAAAAACCTTTGGGCAAACTGTCACTGAGTAATGTCGGTATTGCAACCTGTAACTTCATATTGCTTGCTGAAGTGTAAAGACGTACTTAGTTTGGATTAAGAACCCCGCACTTGCCAACTGTGTGTGTGTGTGTCTGTCTCTCCTTGGGGAGAGAGCAACCTTTTTGGAGACTACTCACACCCCTTAAAAGTGGTATACTCATCTTTGTCGTCTGATGATGTCACCATCCTACAAATATACCTGTGGAAAGGTAAAATCCCAGTAATGTGTATAGCGTGTCATGTAAATGCGTACTGCTGTAGTATAATAATGTAGTTAGGTAGGGGTTTGAATCCTATACTTGCCAACTGTGTGAGTGTGGGTGTGTTTCCCTGGGGAGGAGCAACCTTTTCAGAGACTACTCACACCCCTTAAAAGTGGTATACTCATCTTTGTCAAGTCTGATGATGTCACCATCCTACAAATATACCTGTGGAAAGGTGAAATCCTAGTAATGTGTACAGCGTGTCGTGTAAATGCGTACTGCTGTAGTATCATAATGTAGTTAGGTAGGGGTTTGAATCCTGTACTCGCCAAGTGTGTGCGTCTCCCTGGGGAGGAGCAACCTTTTTGGAGATAACTCACACCCCTTAAAAGTGTTATACTCATCTTTGTCAAGTCTGATGATGTCACTATCCTACAAATATACCTGTGGGAAGGTGAAATCCCAGTAATGTGTATAGCGTGTTGTGTAAATGCATACTGCTATAGTATCATAATGTAGTTAGGAAGAAGCTTGAATCTCGCACTTGCTGCCTGTGTGTGTGTGTTCCAGGTGTGTGAGAGTGTGTGACACCATTGGTCAATGTGAAGTGGGTTTTGATTTTTCTAGTATATGACATATCACAATGACAACTATATGTGCATTACACATGTAAGGTAGCTGCGGGGCAAAGCCATATACATACACGTGACCTCAATTATTTCATAGGTGAGTACTCTGCTTTCTCCATGAAAGCATATGTTATCTTTACCAGAGCGTGCTGGCACTTTCCAGACCTTAGGTCACTTCTGTATGCTTGTGACAAGCTTAGTCACTGCAGTGATCCCTGGGCTACGTCTTCTATTTCACATCCACTCATCATGGTTTCTATTGAAGAGTGTGGGTTTATGCTTGGGGTACATTTGAATCCTGTTCCAAAGCAAGCAAAGTCTGGCAAAGATGACTAACCATTATAAGTGTGCAACAACCTCTGTGGATCTGCATGCAAACCCTTTATTGCTTATGTGCTCCACAGAGGGATTTCCAAAACCCTTTGGTAATGTGATTATCAAAGGAGAGATGACTAAACACATGGCTCTATGTATACATTCGTACCTGTTCCACATTTTGGGGGCTACTACCTATGTGGTACTCTGGGGATACTTTGTTTTCTAAAAGTGGATAACTATGCTTTCTTTGGCTTATAGCTTTACAACATGAGTTTGACACCAGGTATCTGTCTCTATGATACCCTTTTGGAGGATGTGTGTGTCATCTGGAGAATAAAGTATAGCCCACAGTATGCATTTTCATCAAACGTGGGCAGACATATCCCTACTGTGTTTGCTTGTACCAAAGAAAGCTATATGCCAAACAGGAGTGGTCCCAGGACTGAGTGCAGATGAATACCACTTGTTACTGGCATAGAATTGTACATGGAGGCTGCAAATGCTACTGTGTGCCCTACATCTGTGCGTCAGTTGTCAACCCATCATCTAACAATCGTTTATGGTCAGTCTGTTGAGGTTATGTATAATACCAGAATGTGGGATAGGTATGAATTGCTGGTGAGCTAGCTTGGCTGTGTGGACCTCCCCTCCCTCACCTATAGCCTTGTTAACTGGCTTGAAGTCTACTAAATGTAGGAGCCATGATCTGGCCTTTAGAGAACCTAAGTGGGTATGGTGCAGTGTTTGCAGGTTCATAATGTCTCTGTTAATGAGTTCCATAATGCTGTGCTCCATAGCCTTCCAAATAAAATTTGTCTGGCTTATAGGGTGAGAGTTTCCAGGATCTGTTGTAGTTCTACCCTTAATGAATTTATGTTAACATTTGCACTGGGTGTGATGAGGGTGGACAGGATTAGGAAAAAGTATATTAGAGGGTCAGCCCAGGTTTGAAGGTTAGTAGACCAAGCCAGATAGGCAGGATTAAGTTGGTTTGTACATGTGCTGAGGAGGGATGCAGAGTATATTGTGAAATAGATGCTAAGGACGAAGCCGCCAGGTAACAGGAAAAGAGGAATGCCTAAGATGAGGTTTATGGCTGTGGTGAGAGACAACATGCTGGTGGATGGTGTGACAGTGCAAGATGCAGAGGGCAGGAAGAAATGGAAACAGTTGATCTACTGTGGTGACCCCTAATGGGAGCATCAAAAAGGAGAAGAAGAAGAAGAAGACATTGTAGCTCAACCCTAGTGGACTGTGAACACCATTACCGTGCATCATTCCACAAGTATGTAACCTGTATAGAGGCTGCATCTGGACACAGTGTTTAGGTGAGTGGTGACTTCATATGTCAGCTTGTGTATGACACAGCCAGGGACACTGTCCAGTACCATTGCCACTGTGGTTTGGACTTTGGTAAAGAGATGTTTTAACTAAAGTGTCTGTGAATCATCAGGTTTTACATTCTTCAGGTCTGGAAATGTGGCCCTTGTATAACGACAGGGTGGTGAAATCCTCATTCAAACTGTCTGACAAAAAATTGGTAATGTCAGTCAGATAAGTGTACTTTGTGACTATTTACATTAACTGTGACCCGATCTAAGATTTCCCCTGTAGATTATAAACAACACTAAAGAAAGCTTTAGTGTTGTCTTTGGAATCCTTGCCATTTTGTATTTTGAAGTTTGCCTTGTATGTTTAATGAGGGCTTGTATTTTCCCAATGATACTGACCAGAGAGGTTATCCCTTCTTGATATGTAACTCTTGGTTGGCACAACTTCACACCTTCTATTATATATTTAGTTTATGGCAAGGGG